>NC_142010.1:159562897-159717566 GCF_049901735.1 Notechis scutatus | reverse complement strand
TTCACCTGCGCCTCTGACTGCTGCTGTTTTGAGGGCTGGACTGGTGATCACAGCACTCCAACTCGCCTGCGCTGCGTGGGCTGTGCAGCCCCAGAGTGTGCTAGCCAAGGGGCTGGAGGGCTGTGGCTGCTGCCAGACATTGTTGGCCCCCATGCACTCGCCTTGTCTTGTGCATGCACCGGGGTGTGTGCTTTCCGGCTGGGCTGATTATCCTGATACCATGCTTCCATGAAAATAAGCCCTAATGCGTCTTTTCGAGTAAAAAAAATATAAGACCGGGTCTTATTTTGGAAGAAACACGGGTAATAAAAAAAACAATGTGATTATAAATGTCTTGTTTGCTTGGTAACAAATAATAAAGATTGGATGTGCTGTTGTCTCATCCAATGATCAAAAGGTTTTAAGTACTGAAGAAATTAAACAAACTACGTATTATTGTTTGACTTTTTAATAGCTTTATTCTGTCATCTTGCTTCACAGAAGATACTAAAATTGCCTTTTCTGTATTAATAATAACTGATGGTTCTTACAATTGAGGGCAAAAAATTAAATATTCCATCAGTGATAATTTTTAGAACAGTATGTGACAGCTGATAAATTGTTTAAGAGAGTAGGAATGAATGCTCGTTGAATGGTCTCACGAAAACCATATTTTTTTAGCATGTTGAAATAGTAAAATAAATTGTTTGTTTACCACCCACCTCATGATCAGGTGACTGTGTAAGACATAATTGTGTTATATAAGATATGGTTATTCATTTAAATACAGATTTTTCTTTAAAGTTTTATCTTTCACTAAAACCTTTGTTAATTTTACAGGTCCTGTGTTTGTGGAGTTTCCTTTGGATATTCTATATCCTTACCATTTGGTTGAGAGAGAGATACTTAGGAATGTTTTTCCCAAGAGCCTGAAAGGAAAGGCCTTGAACTGGTGAGTTGTGAGTTGTTCTCCTTTTGCTATCAGGAAAGATTTTAATGGATCAGTTAGCTCAAACAATGATAGATTGTTGCAGTATAGAAAACCAAGGGGAAGTTCATTAATATATGCATTACTTGCTGCTATGGAATATTTTTTGTGATATATATGTGTGCATACATACACCTACACATATAAACATATACTGTTTCTGATCATTTCTGGATTTTGTTTCTGATTGATCAGGGAAAATATGAAAAAGGACAAAGACAATTCCAGGTATCCAAGGTTATTTTTTAAGATTGTTTTTAAAATTAGATTTTTCTGAGAATCTCTCTACACCAGGGATCCCCAACCCCTGGGCTGTAGTCTACTGCTGGACCTATTTGGAATTGGGCTGCACAAATGGCTGGTCGGAGCACGCACAGCTCAACTTGCAATGGCCCGCTATTTGCGCAAGGACTGCATGCGTACGTGCATCAGCCTGCTTCTCATGCGGTTCAGTTCCTTCTTCTCCCCCCAGTCAAACTGCCAAGCCACAAAGGTTGGAGACCATTGTTCCAGATTAAAACAAACACAACATTTGAAAGATTTCTTTTGTTAACCCTTTCTTTTTATAGGGCAGTTTCTAAATCTGGCTGAGTATTTCAGTGTTTCAGTTTCTTCTTTTTCCTTAATTGTAAGCGTTAATCTGTCCATTTCTGCACATTCTGATATTTTCTTAATTAGACTCTCATCTGTCAGAATCTCATTGTTTTTCCATTGTTGTGCAAATAAAATTCTGGCTGCAGTTAATACATGTAAGATCAAATATATATTCCTGTTATCATATTTTTCCAGCAGAATACCCAATAAAAATATTTCTGGTTTCAAGTCTATATACTGTTTTATCATTTTTTCCAATCAAGTATGTATTTTTGTCCAATTATATTTTGGCTTTTGGGCATGTTCACCACATATGGTAATACAAACCAGGTATCTGCTTGCACTTCCAACATTTAGCGGATCTATCTTTAAACATTTTTGCCAGTCTTGTTGGTGAAAAATGCCACCTATAAAACATTTTATACAAACTTTCTTTATATGCAGTTGACATAGTTAATTTAACATTTCTATCTCACAATTTCTGCCATTTGTTCAATTCTATTGCATATCCAAAGTTTTTAGCCCAAACTATCATTGTCTCCTTTACCTGCTCACTTTCCAGTTTGATACTTAATAAATAGTTATATGTTTTCTTTATCAGTTTTTCATCCCTTCCAATTAAGATCTGGTTCAATTCTGTGAATTCTTTATTAAAACCATACATATTTCTCATATTGAGATTGTATCTGCATTTGTGGCCACCATGCTATGTCCATCCCTTGACTACTAAGTTCTTGCTTGGTTTTTAGTTCCCCATTTTCATTCAGAATATATTTATATCTTATAATATTTTCCATGTTAATAACATTAGGATGTATCAATGCTTCAATTGTGGAAAGCCAGACTGGTATTTTCAGATAATGTTGTTCTTTAATTTTAATCCATACTAATAAGAATGTATTTCTAACATAGTGTCTTTGGAAATAGCTATGTATCTTATTCTTCCCATACCATAAAAAAGCATGCCAACTTGATTGAAGGTCTTGTCCTTCTAAGGTTAATAGTCCTTGTTAGGAATGTAAGTCACCTAACAGTTATTTGGGTTGGAAATATATAAACTAGGATAGACATTTTAATACTGTCTTTAAGAAAATGCTACAACTGTAATTGAGTGTGGTTTCTCAAACGGCAATAAGATGGAGCCAGAAACCTGGGTTGTTTAGTCTCAGTGAGTTTCTGTTCATTCTGTTGGAGAGAGTTGCCGTTCCTCCTAAATGACTGTTACTGATCGTTGATGTAAGTCTGTTACTGAACTGTTTTTTGATACTGGACTTTGTTATTTGGATTATCCCTGAACTGAACACCGACTGCTTTACCTGTGAATGACTTGGACTGCTTATCTTGGACTGTGCTTAAACGTTTATTGGAAGTAAAAACCTACATTTACTGTACAGTGTATCTGTGTGCTATGTGTGTATTATTCAACACTACTCTCACTACTTCTTCCTGTATGCGCTCATTCTCCTAACGGGGAATTACCTCAGCACTGGTTATGGCCCAGGCCATACCAGGCTCAGATAACTGAGAGTTGGTGTGAATGCACAGTACTGTATACAGACAGCTGTTTACTGTTTAATTGTGGGTTACTATCCTGGTAAAGATGGCATAAGACACTTCAATAAGTCTATCACTGATAACCCAGTTGGATGGAACAAACTATGTTTCCTGGTCTATGAAGTGCAGTCTACTTCTGCGTAGAGAAGGGTTATGGACTGTAGTTCAAGACCCACCGGATGTAAATGCTTGGGATTCAGATAATGAGGACGATGCCAAGAAGCTTGCTGACTTTAAACAGAACAACGAACGAGCTCTTTGTATAATTGGACTAATACTGAGTGACCAGCAGCTAGTCCATATTCGTGGAGAAGAGTCTGCTGCTAGGTGTTGGGAGAATTTGAAGAAGATTTATGTTCGTGACAGTGTAGGTGCACACATACATCTTACATGTAAACTGTTTAGAGCACGTCTGCTGAAAGGTGGAGATATGTTAGCTCATTTGAACTTCATGAAAAGAACTTTTCAAGAGCTGCATGAAAAAGAACTGATATTTTCAGAGCTGCATCAAGTTTACATCATTCTTTCCTCGTTGGATGAAAGTTATGATGATTACGTATCTTCACTGGAAGTCCTGCCCAGAGATAAACTGACATTGACTGACATAACTGGAAGGTTGTTAAAAGAAGCAAGAAGACGGCTGGATAGGGACCAACTGAGGAAGGAACAACCAAAGAAGAGGATTTGTGTTCAACTGCCTATAATGTTAGTAAATGTTTTTCTTGTGGGGCTAGGGGACATATAGCTAATTTTGTAAGAAAGGAAAACGACAGAATACTAGTAAACACCAGAAGGCCAAGAAGAATATTAGTTTAGCTATGTCTAGCAATTCAACTGTAAACCATGATTTGTGGGTTGTTGATAGTGGAGCATCGCAATGCATTACTAAAGATAGAGGTTTATAAAGATGTCTACGAGTAAACAACATGTATCATTGGCAAATGGATGGAAGATGAAGGTTTCTGGTGAAGGTAATGCATATTGTTCTTGTATCAACGAACATTTAACTGTTATATGTACCTAAACTAAAATTCAATTTGTTATCAGTAAGGGCTTTAATTAATCTTGGTTATGTAGTAACCTTTAGGGGAGATAAATGTATAATAGAGAAAGAGGGTAAAAGTGTTACTGCTAATTTAGAGAATGATTTATATGTGATACATGATGACCAGTTGAAGATGGCTAACTCAGTTTATAACAATGTTAAGCCACATGATGAATGTATACATTTACTACATAGACATCTGGGGCACATTAATTTCAAAATGCTGAAACTGTCAATTTGTCAGAGGGCGTAAAATTGAAACCCTGTAGCAAGTATTTAAACTGTAATGCTTGTAGCCAAGAGAAAAGCAAGGTTACTCCAGCAAACAGACTAAATGGGTTTAAGACCAAAGAACCTTTAGAGGTTGTTTTTGCTGACATAATTGGTCCTAAGAAACCTAGTTTAGGAGGTGCCTGCTATATTTTGAGTATTATGGACCATTACTCAAGGTACGGTTTCTGCTATCTCATGAAAAACAAAACAGAAACATTCCAACATTTCTTTAATTGGCTAAGGTTTGCTGAGAGAAAAATGAGGAGTAAAGTAATTACTTTAGTTATTGATAATGGAACTGAGTTTGTTAACAAGAGATTCCAAACTATGTTAAAATTGGCTGGTGTTAAGCATAAACATTCTGCACCTTACAGACCACAACATAACTCGTTCGTAGAACGAAGAGGGCAAACGTTACAAGCCATGGCTCGCACTATGTTATCTGATTCAGGTTTACCTGAAACACTGTTGGGTGAGGCCATAATGTGTAGCAATCAAGTTTTAAACAATGTAGTTAACACAACAACTGGTGAATTGCCATTCACTTGTTGGCATGGCAGAAAACCAAATTTAAGTTACCTACTGTCAGCTGGTGCTCCATTCAAAATCCAAGAAAGAAATACTTAGACTCCTTTAATCAGAGAAAAGATATCTTTTACTGGAAATCAAGTGGTAGCAACAAAAGAATTCTGAATCTGAGAAAAATCACATATACAAAGTAATGGCAACGTTCCCACCCCCAATAGTTCAATTGGCTCATCCAATTAAAAGTTGTGTATATCATCATGTGGGCATCTCCAGGTGGTGATGAGGCTTCTGTCCGTTGACCTTGACATAGTTTGATAAAGGGTTGCAGCTGCGCATAGCATACGATAGAAACCAAACAAGAATGTACCCCCCCCCCCAGTTTATACAGTTCTGGTTTGTAACACCTCCAGCTCACTTCCCATAACCATTCCCCCCTCCTCCCCCCGTTACTTATGACAGCCGAAAGATGCAAAGCAAAGGGAGAAAATCTTGAAGGCTGACACCCACACACATTTGGAGCTCATTTGGTGCATATTCCCTCACAAGTAAGAATGAAAGGGCAACATAGAGCTAAGAAGTTATTTTTTGAAGGTTACGAGGCTAACCATAGATCATTTAGATTCTGGGATCAAGGCACAGCTCATATTTATTGTAGTGCTAGTGCAAAATTTCTCGAGCACGTTGGTGGGATAAACTGGAACATGAATCCAGCAATGATATAATTATTGACACCCAAATAGTCCCTAAAGATGAAATAAGTAAACCACGAATAGCCATTAAAGAGGAAGAACAAGAGGAAGTAGAAGAACAGGCACAGGAAGAAGTAGTAGAACAGGAGCAGGTGGAACAGGTGAGTCCACCAGTTAGCCCTGTATTACCAAGACGTTCAACCCGAGTCACACGACCACCTGATAGATATCAGGCTAGTGTTGTATGCCAAGCAAATACAGTTCCTGTGTGTATTATTCAACACTACTCTCACTACTTCTCCCTGTATGCGTTCATTCTCCTAACGGGGAATTACCTCAACAGTCCTTTATGCTTCAAATTGATCCATCCTTTCAGCCATGTAAGTACCAAGGCCTGATAATACAATTTCCAGTCTGGCAACCCAAAGCCCCCTCTTTTTTTGGAGTCTTACAACATTTTCAAACCTATTCTTGCTTTTTTTCCGTAACAAAATATATTTTAATATTATTTTATTTAGTTCTTCAAAATATTTTCCCCCAGTTTTATTGGAATTATTTGAAATAAATATAATAATCTTGGTAAAATATTCATTTTTACAGTAGCTATTCTTCTTGTCAATAACAATTACAGACTTTTCCATTTCTCCAAATCTAATTTAATTTGTTGCATCAGTTTCATATAATTATATATTTCATATATAATCTCCTTTAATCATTGCACATTTTGCTGTTAGTTGTATCCCTAAGTACTTTACTTTCTTGACCATCTGTATATCAATTCTTTCCATCAACTCTCTTTTCTGTGTATCTGTAGGATTTTTAACTAGAATTTTTGTCTTTTCTTTGTTTATTTTCAATCCTGCAACTTCTTCATATTCTTCTATCTTTCTAATTAACTTCTGACCAGTTTCTAGTGGGTCTTCTACCGGTAGTATAAAAACCAAATCCTCTGCAAACGCCTGTAGCTTATATTTCTCTTTTTTATTTCCATTCTTTTCATTTCTTTATCTTGTCTCATATTTCTGGTTAACATTTCCAAAGTCAATATAAGTGGTAAAGGAGACAATGGACATCCCTGTCTTGTGCCTTTTTTTATATCAAAGTTCTCTGTCATGTCCCCATTTACCATCACTTTGGCTGATTGTTTGTGATATATTGCTTTAATCATATTGATAAATCTCTCCCCAAAGTCCATGTATTTTAGTTGTAATAACATAAATCACCAATCAACGTTATCAAATGCTTTCTGTACATCAAAAAACATCAATGCCATTTGTTTTCCAAGATATGTTTCAAAATACTCCAATGCGTTTAAAATCATTCTCATGTTGTTTTTAATCTGCCTCTTTGGCAAAATTCCATTCCGACCTACATGTATAAATTAATTCAAACCCCTTTTTAATCTCTCTGCTATTATTGAAGCATATATTTTATAGTCCACATTCAATAGAGATATTGGCCTATAATGATTAAGCTGCATTAAATCTGAATCATCTTTCAGTATAAGAGTAAAATTTGCTTCCATCCATGCATTTGGTACTTTCGCTTCTAGTAGAACTTCATTATAAACTTCCAACGTAACTGGGCCTAATATATCTTGTAGTTGTTTATAAAATTCTGCCGGTAGCCCATCAGGCCCTGGTGTTTTATTATTCTTTTGTTTCTAAATCACTTCTGTCAATTCCATCATCGTTATTCGCTCATTCAACATGACTTTAACTGTTTCAGGTACTTTAGAAAGTTCAGATTGTTCCAAATATTGTTGTATTCTATTTTCAGGGATTTTCTCCTGATCATACAGTTTCCCATAATACTCTTGAATATTTTTTTTAAATCCTCATTCTGGTAATAAAGGGTTCCTTTCTCATCTATTAGTCGATGTATCAGTTTTTCCCCCTCTCTTTTTTCAGTTCATATGCCAACCATCTTCCTGGTTTATTCACATTTTCAAAAAAAAATTGTTTAACACTTTTGATTTTTTGTGCCAGTTCATCTTTTTCCAATAGGTTCATTTTATGCGTTATTAGGTCTATTTGATTTATCTGCGTTAAATCTTCTTTTTTTGGTGGTTCTTTCTGTAGTTCTAATTGTAATCTTTTAAGTTCTTCTAACATTTTTTAATTTTGTGTCTTCTTATTTTTCTTCCCCATGTAAGTTATGACTAATCCCCGGGTATTCACTTTAGCAGTATCCCATTCAGCAGTGATGGCGAACCTTTTAGGAACCGAGTGCCCAAACTGCAACCCAAAACCCATTTATTTATCGCAAAGTGCCAACACGGCAATTTAACCTGAATACTAAGGTTTTACTACCAATGGTGGGATTCAAATAATTTAACAATCGGTTCTTCCTAATGACCAGGTAGGCGTGGTTGGGGGGGTCGTGTGACTGAGTGGGCATAGCCAACTCTATGTCACTCATGTGGGTGGTGCCTGTATGAGACAGGCAGGGTTGGGGAGGGAACCCAGGGGTCTCTGGTGGGTGGGGCAGAAGGAAAGAAAAAAAGATCTAACCTCTTTGTGTGTGTATGTGTGTGTGAGAGAGAGAGGAAGAGACAGAATGGCCACCAGCCCTGATATAACTCTCCACACTTGTATCAGATTTCTCTCTCTCTCTCTCATGCACACATACACACAGATGTAGATTGGATCTCTCATTCTCTCTTTCTCTCATTCTCATTCATTATTCTCTCATTATCTCTCATTCTCTCTCTCATCATTCATTCTCTCTCATTCTCTCTCTCCTTTCTCTCTCCTTCTCTCCTCCTCCTCCTCTCTCTCCTCTCTGTCATTCTCTGTCATTCCCTCTCTCATTCTCTCTATCTCATTCATTCATCATTCATCTCATCTTATAATCATCATTCATTCATCATTCATTCTGTCATTCTCTCTCATTCTCTCTCTCATTCATCATTCATTTTCTCCCATTCTCTCTCTGTCTCCCTCCCTCCCTCCTTGCTTTAAGCAGGCTTAGAAAGTCTGCCAGGTCCGGCATGCTGCGCACGCTCCTCGTTCGCCCCTTTGCCTGGCTTCCCTCCTCCTCAAAGAGAGGAGGGGGTGGCGTTTGCTCTAGCACTCAGGGGAGAGTGCCACACAGAAACGCCGCTCCCTCCTTCCTCTCTTTCTCCATTGCTGGGCAACCCCGTGCAAAGAAGAGTGTGAGGTTGCTGTTCTGGGATGAGGGGACCCAGGAAGCATCTGGCTCACCTGACTTCTCTTCCTCTCACAGCCACATTCCCCAGTCTAGTTTGATCCTCCCCAGGCCCCTGTCTGTTTCCCCCACTCTCCCCATCAGCCGGACAAAGCTAGGAAAAAAGCCAGCCCTCACCGGTGCCCAGCTTCACCAACAGTGGGCTTGGAAAGGGCAAAGTGAGCTGCATTGCAGCTGAACTTTGGTGCACTACTTGTTGAGGCGGAGGGTGGGGTGGATCTAATAGGTGGACAAGCTAAGTGCCTGAAGAAATTCAGCTGGCTGGCAGGGAAGCAGGGCATCCCAACACCGGCAGCTCTGCAGAAAAAGAAACTGGTTTTTTTTGCTGAGCCGAGCCAACGCAGGATCATATTGTGGTTCTGCATTGTATTAGGCTTCAAGAGGACAGGATCCCATCTCCCCCATTGTGAAGTGTGCAAGTGAAAAAGTTCACTCAATCAATTCTAATTTCATGAGATTTTTTTCTTTCTCGCGAAGTTGGAATTGATTGAGTGAAATGCGATTGGAGCTGGGCTGGGGCGACTGTGCATGTGCCCACAGAATCTGCGTGCTACGTCTGGCATGTGTGCCATAGGTTCACCATCATGGCCATACAGTTTGCAAGGAAGTATCTTCTTTCCTGTTCTATTTTTTTAAAAAGTCCAGTTCTTTTTCCGTACTTTGTATAAATTCCTTATCTTATAGTATTGCTTGGTTCAATGTCCATCTCAATTTTCTTTTTTGTCCTTTCCACACAACTTTTACTGGATTATGATCTGCCCAAACATTGGGTTCTATTTCTATCTCTTGTACACATGTTCTCAATTCTAATGACATCCATACTATATCTATTCTTAACCAAGATTTATGTCTATTTGAATAAAAGGAGTACTGATTTTTCTTGGAATGTGTTTCTCTCCATATATTTCTAGTTCCTATTTCTTCCATCATTTAAAAAAAAGTTTTAGGGAGTGTTTTCCTAGCTTTTTTACCTATTTTACTACTCTTATAATCAAGTTCTGTATCTACAATTGCATTGAAGTCTCCTACCACACAAATATTTTCGTATTCCAATTCTATAATTTTCTTCTGGAGTTTTCCATAAAACTCTTCTTGTTTATTATTAGGTGCATATATTGCTATCAACAGCATCTGCTCATAATTCATTGTTATCTCCATCAATATTCTCCCATCTTCATTTGCAAAAAATTATCTAGTATTTATTGTTTCTTTAATATATAGAGCGACCTCCCTTTTTTTTTTTTTTTTTTTTGCTGTGCTAATAAAACATATAATTTCCCAATTTTGGAATATTCCAATAATTTACTATGTTGTTTTTTATGTGCACCAGAGGTGGTATTCAACTGGTTCGCACTGGCTCGGGTGAACTGGTAGCAGTGATTTGGCATGGGCTTCAGAAGACTCTTTGAAACAGAACAGCAATCTAGGGCTGGAAGGGATCTCGGAGGTCATCTTCTAGTCCAAGGGTCTTCAAACTTGAGAGCTTTAAGACTTGTGGTCTTCAACTCCCATATTTCCTGAGCTATCATGATTGGAGGAGGAATTCTGGGAGTTGAAGTCCACAAGGCTTAAAGCTGTCAAGTTTGAAGACCCCTGTTCTAGTCCAACCCCCTGCTTCAGCAGGAGATCCTTACAGAATCATAGAACAGCAGAGTTAGAAGGAATCTTCAAGGCCATCTAGTCCAAGTCCCTAGCAGGAGACCTTATATCATCTGGAATCTGGATTATTTTGGCGCTGAAGGGCATATTAATAAATATATAAATGTATTAAAATATATTATAGCATTATAGAGAGTTACTTTATAGGCATTTCTTATTTCGCTGTTGTAAAAAAAGATTTCCTTAACTTTTCATTTGTTATAAAACAATTATAAACACATGCCTGCAGTCAGTTACACCCCTCTCCTATTAAGACACATGATTGTCCCATCTAAATCAATCTGAATCCATCTATTTTCCTGGATTGATACATTTCACCCCAGCATCACCCCCTGGGAATGAAACATACCTCTCTGGGAATGTAATGTACCTCCATTCGGAGGAATCCACACCTTTGAAGTATGCTGTTAATAGCCTCAAGTGGTCGATTGCGATCAATTAGATGGACAATAGGAGGAGAGATAATGAAAGGTAAACATTGCCGGAGGAATGTCTTTTGCAGGAAAGATGTAAATCTAAGTTAGAGAGCTTTACAATGCAGTTACTCAACTTCTAAGAATCTTAAAGGTATAAGAAGGACAGGGCATCTTTCCGTATTTTGTAGAATTTTCCTCCCATCTCTCTTGTGATGTGCTAGGAACTTCTTCCCAGATCTTTAACTTTAATCAAAGAATAAAAGTCTTCTTTCTTTAATTTGCAAGCCTCCATTTAAGTCTTTGTTTTGGTTCATTTTTGGCTTAAGCGTACTGCCAGACCTTACAGTGCCTTTAACACAGAGGAAAATTGGCAGAGGAGTTTACTAGGACAAGGCTGCCATGCAGAGGAAGGCAGAGATAGTCCTTCACTTACGACCACAATTGAGGCCAAAATTTTGGTTGCTAAGCAAGAGCGTTGTTAAGTGAGTTTCACCACATTTTACTCAATCCATGACATCTCCTGGGTCTAATGGTCATGTGCAAGCTAGGGAAGTAAATCTGAAGGTGTGTGCAATGTTCTAATGTACAGAAGTTTTTGTTAAATATGTAGCAGAAAGTGGACTATGGGTGTGTTTTTCCAAATGCATTGAGGTTGAATGTGTATAGTTTTAGAAGAGCTCTGTGTGTGTGTGTATGTGTACATACACATACAGTATATATAGTAGATAATGTATCTTTTTGTGTGCCTATACACACACTATACTATGTAATATGTATGTACACGTGGCATATATACAAAAGATTAAATAGTGTATTTTGGATGTTCAGTAGCAGTAAATAGAGAGGGAAATTGTACCTCTTTGAGGCGAGGAGAGGCCAGGCAAGGCACCATTTGATGTGGGTGACATCAAGTTGGCCACCCAATCACATGACCACCCAGTCACATGACCACCAAGCCACACCCACCAAATAAGCCACACCCACAGAACCGGTAGTAAAAAAAAATTGAATCCCACCACTGATGTGCACCTCTTGAAGACGAATCAAATCTAGTTTTTTTCTAATTTATTAAAAATCCTTTTTCTTTTCATGGGTAACTTCAGTCCATTTATGTAGATTGCCAATAGTTTTGTTTGTTCTTCTATTGTTTACTTATAGATAGGTTTTGTTGTTCTAGTTTATCTTATTTCTCTCTGTTCTTTTACACTTGTTCCTTCTTGTTCCCTTCTTTCCTTTCACTCTGTTTCAGTTTCTTCTTGTGTGTGCTTCCCTCTCCTAACAGTTCCTCTTGTTTTTTTATCATCTATTTCCTATTGTCCAGTCTCTTATTAAAAGCCTCCAGTGGTGGAGCATCCACAATTTCTGAAGGCAATCCATTCTACTGGTTTATTGTTTTCACTATCAGGAAATTTCTCCTAAGTTTTAAGTTTCTTCTCTCCTTGGTTATTTTCTAACCATTGCTTCTTGTGTTGCCTTCTGGTGCTTTGGAAAATAACCCCCCCCCCCCTTTTGTGTGTGTGTGTGGCAGCCACCCAAATTTTAGAATACTGCTGTCCTGTCACTCCTATCCTTTTCATTAGACTAGCCATATACAATTCCTGCAATTGTTCTTCATGTGTTTTACCTCCAGCTAGCTAATCATCTTTGTTGCTCTTCTCTGCACTCTTTCCAGAGTCTCAATATCTTTTTTATATTGTAGTGACCAAAACTGGATGCAGTATTCCAAGTGTGATCTTACCAAGGCTTTATAAGGCAGTACTAACATTTCATGTGATCTTGATTCCATCCCTCTGCTAATGCAACCTAGGATTGCATTGCCTTTTTTGGCATCTACAGCACACTGCTGGCTCATATTTAAGTGATTGTCCACTAGGACTCCAAGATCCAAGTTACTGGTTTTCAGCCAACTTCCACCTAATCTGTACATGAACATTTGGTTTTTCTCACATAAGTGTAAAACCTTGCTTTTCTCTACATAGAATTTCATTTTGTTAGATAGGGCCTAGTGTTCAAGTCTGTTGAGAACCTGTTTTCTGGGGTGTTAACTATTCCTTCCAGCTTGGTGCCATCTGCAAATTTGATGAGTTCCCCTCCTATTCCCTCATCTAAATTGTTTATGAGGATATTGAGGTGTACTGGGCCTAAGATAGAACCTTGAGGTACCCCACTACTTACATCCCTCCATGTAGATGTAGTTCCATTAAGTTGTGTGGTTTTTCATCCGGTTTCAAATCCATCTAATAGTGATGCTATCTATCCCACATTTTTTCTAGCTTACCAAGTAGTAGTTTATGGTCTTCTTTGTCAAATGTACTGAAATCCAAGTATACTACGTGCACACTATTTTACTGGTCCACTAATTTAGTAACTTTGTCAAAGAATGAAATAAGATTTATTTGGCATGATCTGTTTTTGACAAACCCACGTTGGCTCCTAGCTATAACTTTGCTTGCTTCTAGGTGTTCTGTTACTTGGTCATCTTTTCAGGATCTTTCCAGGTATTGAGGTCAGACTGATTGGTCTCTAGTTTCCTGGATCTGTTTTCTTCCCCTTTTTTGAAGATGGGAACCATAGGTGTTCTCTTACCATTTTGTTGCCTATTTTAATTTGAATTCCTAGTCTGTCTTTTATGGTTCTGTTTTTCATAGGTTGGGCCATTTTTTCTTTTTGTATGATGACAGATGCAAGAAAAGAATAAAGCAGCTCTCCCTGCTGCCTGTCACTTCCTTGCCATTACTGGACCAATTGTTTCTTTGACTTTTTTCTTTTAAAAATTATTTTTGACATTTGTTGCAAGTCTTAGTTCATTCTTAGTCTTAGCTTTCCTGACTTCATCTTTGCAGATTTGGGCTATTTGCTGGTATATTGGTATTCTGCCTTAGTTGTGTGTCCCTCTTTTCATTTTTTATAACTCTTTTGTTGTTTAGTTTATCAGAGTTCTTTGTGCAACCATGCTGGTTTCTTTGTGGATTTCTTATTTTTCTTTTTCAGTGGTGTTATGCTGAACTGAGTTTGTATAAACATATTGTTCAGTGTTTCCCAAGCTTCTTGAGTTGTTTTCCCATTTAAGACTTTCATCCATGGAATCCTTCCTAAACTCTCTCTAGGAGAGAGCAGAGAGGAGAGCAATGCAGGATTGAGGGGCAGCTATCTAGGAAAAAAAGGAGAAATTAACAAGCCCCTCCCTGGCTGGGATATAAGGAGGAGAGGTGTGGGAGGCGTGGGTGTTGGAGGCATCCATTCATGCTCCAGAAGAGTTCCCTCTGGCGGATTCCTTGCCAGGATTTCCTTGCCACTGATCAGATTGGTCAGGACATTTTGTGTTGGGATTGAAGTGCTAATTGAGGCTCCCTGCTTGTAAATCATCTACTGATGTGTGATCTGGAGCTTTGTCAGTGAATGCTGTGAATTCCTGCCTTTCTAAATAAAAAGGGGTTTTTCCTCACCAGTAGGCTCTTGAGTGGGACTCATGAAAATTGGTCAGAACAAGTTTTATGCTAGTGGCTCTAAGAAAAAAATGTGCCTATTTTGGTTCCTTGTAAGCCTTTCCTCCCCAGCCAGGGTAAATTGATGATGATTTACCCTGGCTGGGGAGGAAAGGATTGCCATGGAAGCAAAAGAGATGGAATTTCTTCTTTGCTATATTAGCATAAGACTAACATAAAGCTAGCACTGGCGGCACTAAAAATAAATTATGACTATGCTGGCTGGAGAGGAAAGGCTTGCAAGGAATCCAAAATAAGTATGATTTCTTCTTAGCGCTACTAGTGCTAGCTTTATGCCAATCTTATGCTAGTAGAGCAAAGAGGAAATCTCATCTCTTTTACTTCCATGGCAATCCTTTCCTCATCAGCTAGGGTAAATCACAGGGGTGGGATTCTACTGGTTCAGACCAGTTCAGGCGAACTGGATGTTAAGTTTTCATCTGGTTCACCAAAACAGTATTTCAACTGAGCCTCGCCCTCCCCACCCGTCCCCTCCCAGGAATCTCCATGCGATATAGGTAGGTGCAGGGTCCAGGCGGAGGCTGTGGAAGGGGGAAAAACGGGCCTTCCCAAAATCCAGAAACAGGCCTGTTTCCAGCTTCTGGAGGGCCTCGAGAGCCCAGGGAGGCCGTTTTCACCCTCCCAGAGGCCAGGGGGAGGCCTCCAGACCCTTGGCAGGATCAAAAACGGCCCTCCTGGAAGTCTGGAAACGGGCCTGTCTCCAGCTTCCAATGGGCCTTCAGAGCCCGCGGGAGGCTATATTCGCCCTCCCAGAGGCCCAGGGGAAGCCTCCAGACCCTTGGGTGGGCGAAAAACAGCCCTCCCAGAAGTTCCAGTAGGCCACACCAACCATGGCCACGCCCACCCAGCAACTGGGCAGCGAACCAGGTGCTGGGATTTTTGAATCCCACCCCTCGTAAATCACTACTGATTTACAGGTAAAACTCGAAAACTCCAGGATTTTTGAAAGATATGGTGCAGTGGTTCTGAGATAACACCTGCCAGCTCCTTTAAAACTCTGGGATGTAATCCATCAGGCCCTGGTGATTTGTGTTCATCAAGATCAGACAGGTGTTCTCTTACTATTTTTTTGCTTATTTTAACTTTTATTTCTGGTCTGTCTTTTACAGTTATGTTTTGGGTGGGTTGAGCTATAGTTTCTTTTTGCATGAAGACCAATGCAAAGAATGAGTTAAGCAGTTCTGCTTTCTCTCTGTTGCCTGTTACTTCCTTGCCATCTTCTCTCTTTAGTGGACCAACTGTTTCCTTGATTTTTTTCTCGTTATTTATATGTTGGAAGAAACTTTTTTTATTATATTTGACTTTTGTTGCAAGTCTTTGTCTTTGCAGATTCGGGCTATATGCTGATATTCTGCCTTTGTTGTATGTCCCTCTTTCCATTTTTTCTACTTGTCCTTTTTTTCTTTCAATTTGCCAGAGAGATCTTTGTGCAGCCATGCTGGTTTCTTCTTGGATTTCTTGTTTTTCTTTCTCAGTGGAATTGTGCTAGTCTGGACTTCTATGGTTGTACTTTTCAGAGTTTCCCAAGATTCTTGAGTTGTTTTCCCCTTTAGGATTTTCATCCATGGAATCTTTCCCAAATTCTCTCTGAATTTATTAAAAGCAGCTCTTTTAAAATCCAAGACTCTGGTGTCATTATGTTCTATTGCTTGTGTTTGTGTTATGTTGAATTCTAGTACAGGTGAAACTCAAAAAATTGGAATATCGTGCAAAAGTTCATTTATTTCAGTAATGCAACTTAAAAGGTGAAACTAATATATGAGATAGACTCATTACATGCAAAGCAAGAGAGTTCAAGCCGTGATTTGCCATAATTGTGATGATTATGGCTTACAGCTCATGAGAACCCCAAATCCACAATCTCAGAAAATTAGAATATTGTGAAAAGGTTCAATATTCCAGGCTGAAAGTGTCCCGCTCTTATCAGCTAATCAAGCCATAACACCTGCAAAGGGTTCCTGAGCCTTTAAATGGTCTCTCAGTCTGGTTCAGTAGGAATCACAATCATGGGAAAGACTGCTGACCTGACAGTTGTGCAGAAAATCATCATTGACACCCTCCATAAGGAGGGAAAGCTCAAAAGGTAATTGCAAAAGAAGTTGGATGTTCCCAAAGTGCTGTATCAAAGCACATTAATAGAAAGTTATGTGGAAGGGAAAAGTGTGGAAGAAAAAGGTGCACAAGCAGCAGGGATGACCGCAGCCTGGAGAGGATTGTCAGGAAAAGGCCATTCAAAAGTGTTGGGGACTTTCACAAAGAGTGGACTGAGGCTGGAGTCAGTGCATCAAGAGCCACCACACACAGACAGATCCTGGACATGGGCTTCAAATGTCGTATTTCTCTTGTCAAGCCACTCTTGAACAACAAACAACGTCAGAAGCGTCTTACCTGGGCTAAAGAAAAACAGAACTGGTCTGTTGGTCCAAGTGGTCCAAAGTCCTCTTTTCTGATGAGAGCAACTTTTGCATTTCATTTGGAAACCAAGGACCAGAGTCTGGAGGAAGAATGGAGAGGCACACACTGCAAGATGCTTGAAGTCCAGTGTGAAGTTTCCACAGTCTGTTGATTTGGGGAGCCATGTCATCTGCTGGTGTTGGTCCACTGTGCTTCATTAAGTCCAGGGTCAACACAGCTATATACCAGGAGATTTTCGAGCACTTCATGCTTCCTTCTGCAGACAAGCTTTATGGGGATGTTGACTTCATTTTCCAGCAGGACTTGGCACCTGCCCATACTGCCAAAAGCACCAAAACCTGGTTCAATGACCGTGGGATTAATGTGCTTGATTGGCCAGCAAACTCTCCTGACCTGAACCCCATCGAGAATCTATGGGGCATTGCCAAGAGGAAGATGAGAGACATGAGACCGAAAAATGCAGAAGAGCTGAAGGCCGCTATTGAAGCATCCTGGTCTTCCATAACACCTCAGCAGTGCCACAGGCTGATAGCTTCCATGCCACGCTGCATTGAGGCAGTAATTGCTGCAAAAGGGGCCCAAACAAAGTACTGAGTACATATGCATGCTTATACTTTTCAGAGGTCCGATATTGTTCTATGTACAATCCTTGTTTTATTGATTGCATGTAATATTCTAATTTTCTGAGATAGTGGATTTGGGGTTTTCATGAGCTGTAAGCCATAATCATCACAATTATGACAAATCACAGCTTGAACTATCTTGCTTTGCATGTAATGAGTCTATCTCATATATTAGTTTCACCTTTTAAGTTGCATTACTGAAATAAATGAACTTTTGCATGATATTCTAATTTTTCGAGTTTCACCTGTAAGCTGGCTGGGGAATAAAGGCTTGCAAAGAACCAAAATAGGCACAATTTCTTTTTAGCACCACTACCATAAAACTAGTGCTGGTGGAGCTAAGGAGAAATTGTTATAGTTTATGCTGGCTGGATAGGAAAGGATTACAACAGAAGCAAAGTGATCGAATTTCTTCTTTTTCATTGTGCCACGTGGCCCAGCAAGGGAGCTGCCTTCTCTACCCTGACTTCCTGAGCTTGTCAAAAGATAAATAAATGAATGGGGATGGAGTGGGGATGGGAAGGAGTGAATGGAACTGAGTATGTTGGCATAACATGCCCAATGCCTCTGAGGACCAAGCGGGGCAGGATGGAATATGTATGTATATAAGTATATACCTACTTTTTATCTATATAAGTAAAAAGATAAAGACGTCCCTGTGGATTTTACTCTGCTAGTCATTGCTGACTAAAGGGGATGATGCTCATAAAAGTCATTGAGCCACTGCTGTCCAAAGATCATGTGGCCAGCATGACATCACAGAGCGCTGTTATCTTCCCACCAAGGTGCTATCTATTTATCTATTGCATTTGCATGCTTTCAGATTACTAAGAGCAGAGGTGAGGACAGGAGCTCACCCTGTCATGACACTTGGGTCTTGAACCTGGGCTGCCAGCTTTCCAGCAGATAAGCCCAGTGTCTGAGTCACCATACCACTCTTTTTATGTATATATGTGTGCATTTACTGGGCAGTTAATTCTTTGCTTCATAGATGCTTGGCATTTTTCATGTTGCTGCTGAAGTTTTCTTTAGCATGATATGTTTGGTATTTTGTTTGAAATACCAACTATTTTCCATGAATATTGGCCCTCATTGCTTCTCTTAACACATACGGAAAACCATATCAACTGGTGCTTTCAATAGAAATTTATAAAGCGGGAGTATCAAAATCTTTCTCATTTCAAACACACAGATTCAAATTCAAATTCTTTGTATTGTATTCAATTTATGCTCCAAATGTTGCATGTGATAGAATAATTACCAACAGATGAAGCAGCCTCACTCCAAAAATAAAAGTAAACCAGTCAATGACAGGTAGATGTGTCAGTGTGTAAGAAATTATGAGCTGGGATAGCCATAACAACAAGATAGCCAATGGGAACTGTTTGGTGACTAAGAAACAGGATCTGGTGTGATCCATGTCAGATAGCTCGGAGCCTGGGCGTGGTTTAGCTTGGCTGGTGTATGTGTGTGTGTGTGTGTTTATGAGTTGGTTTGTAAATAATTCAGCAGGATTCATTTATAGAAGAAAGTTCTTTATATACATGTACAATATAATATAAAGTATGATGCATGTATACAATACCCATGCAGCAGAAGCCAGAACCAGAACTCAGAATCCAGAAGTCATAATCACAAGCAAAGATTGCAAGGACAAACCAAGTCTTATATATACAGATCAATCAAGCTAAGTCATGCCCAGGCTCCGAGCTGTCTGTCATGGCTCACAACAGATTCTGTTTCTTAGTTGGCAGCAGCAATTTATTGCTCTATCTGAGCAATTGTTAAAGGATTTAAACATAAAAGTAAATGAAGCTGTAACAATGTTTGGGGATAATGCTGCTTGCATTAAAATGGCAACAGGTGACAGAGTAAAAAATAGAAGCAAGTGTGTGGATATTAAATATTGTAATATAAGAGAAGCCATCAAATGTAATTTGATTAGCTTGCTTCACTGTTCTTCAGAAGACAATCTGGCAGATATAATGACCAAGCCATTGGGTGGAGTGCACCATGGTAAGAATATTAAGTTATTTGGTTTTATGTCTATAAAGGCAGGAGTCTATAAAGGCAGGCGTGTAAGAAATTGTGAGCTGGGATAGCCAATGGGAACTGTTTGGTGACTAAGAAACAAGATCTATTGTGAGCCATGACAGACAGCTCGGAGCCTGGGTGTGGCTTAGCTTGACTGGTGTGTGTGTGTGTGTGTGTGTGTGTGTGTGTGTGTGTGTGTATCTTCTGTGATTATGACTTCTGGATTTTTAGTTCTGATTCTGGCTTCTGCTGCATGGGTATTGTATACATGCATCATACTTTATATTGTATATAAAGAAGTTTCTTCTATAAATGAATCCTGCTGAATTCTTTACTTGTGTACTTGTTGGATTGTTGCAAACTCTGACAAGATGTCTATATAATATGACAATCGATTGAGCAGCTTTTAGGATTTTTTGATGGTGCCTCGTTCTCTACCCCGGCCCCCAGCATCTTTAAGTCATGAGATTCAGCAATTTGTTGACCCAGTTCCATATACCAACCAAGGAGGATTGTACTAGTTTATCTACTGTTATTAAGTTCTTGAGCATTTTTGGTAGTTGGTAAGCACTACAAATTAGGGCAATAAAAAAATCACAGTCTTCAGTTTCTATGGTTTTGGCCACATTTTCTTGTACCATGCAGCTATAATAGTGGCAGTGGTTTTGTTTCAGTTCTCTGTTGTCTACTAGGTTTCTGCGCAATTATTTGAGAAACCTGTTTGCTGGAGCTTGGGAAGCACAAGACCTTTCACCTCTACCAGTGAGCATGCCAAAAGCCACAGAGGCACAGGTGAGACTTCCTTTTTAAGTAAATATTTTCAGATTCCAGTCAAACTAATCAAAGTCAAAGAGGGGATATTGGAAACATTATTTGTTAATATTTTGTTTTGCTTCTGCTTTCTTATCGTTCCAGCATTTAATGTCTTCGTTGAGATTGCAAACTAATAAAAGGGAATGAACTTAAGGCAGAAAATATAATTTCCATTTTTATCAGTAAAGCCTTGGATTACTATCACTTTCATTGCCCCCATTATTCATCACTGTATCCACATAAACAATTAATACTAGTTAGGTTGCTGCTCTAAATCATTGACTTTCGCTGTGAACAATTTTTCCTGGGCATACTTCTGTGCAGGTGCAACAGTGCGTGGAGCTGATCAGCAGGGCTAGGAAACCAGTCATACTGCTTGGCAGTCAAGTGACCCTCCCTCCAATCCCAGCAAACAAGCTTAGGTAAGATATGCTGCCTGCCCTAGACTGAGATTCCTTTTATAATATAATATTGATCTACTATTAGGCTGCCACTGACTCTGAGGCACAATATCCTTGCTCAATAGAATTAATCCATTGATGGGAAAGAGGAACTACAGGATCTGTGATGAGCATGTGTTCAGATGTGTAGACAGAAGTGAGAAGAGATAACAAAGATATCTGAACTTTTCCTCCCCCTGCATATTCTTACAGAGAAGCTTTAGAAGAACTTGGGATTCCATGTTTCCTAGGAGGCATGGCTCGGGGCATGCTGGGAAAGAACAGTCCATTGCACATTCGTCAAAATCGGCGTGAAGCTCTCAAGGAGGCAGATCTGGTTATTCTAGCAGGTAGCTCAGCTGAGAGTTTTGTACTAGGTTTTTTTCTTTTGCTGAAGAGGACTTTCAAAAAAACATTGTGCCAATCTTGGGAAATTGGGAGGTTAGCAGATATTTTTGATAGTAATGATGATTATCTAACAATTGTCTTCTGTTTATATCTTCTTTTTCCTTTTCAGGCACCGTCTGTGATTTTCGCCTGTCATATGGACGCACCTTGAGTAAGCACAGCAAAATCATTGCTGTTAACAGGAATCGGGAGCAACTGTTTAAAAATGCATATTTTCACTGGATACCAAATATAGCCATAAAAGGTGAGGAGCTTGTTCAAGGCAACAATAAGAGAGATGTGAGCAACATTTCCTAGGGATTTGATATAGTGAGAAAAGACAACAATAAAAAGATGATGCTTAATGCATGCATTGTTAATACCGGTGATCAGAGAAAGAGGATCATTGGAAGAGGGTGCATAACACCTTCAATTATGTTTTACACAGGAGATGCTGCATTGTTCCTTGTGTGCTTAAACCAAAAGCTGAAAGGCTATTCATGTCCTCAGGATTGGGTAATAAGTTTGAAGGAGGCTGATCAGAGGAAGGAGAAAACAAACAGGTAATAAATAAATGGTACTTTTTGTATGTGTCCATATGTAGTACAAGGCTTGCAGAAACTTCTTATTTGCGTTACTCTTAAATAATACTTTGCTATATCAAAAGTATGTCTATCTACTGGTATGTCTCAAATCAGTTTGTGATCTCCAGAGAGAAGGCAGAAGAACGGACAGAACAGTATCTTAACCCACTGAAGCTCTTGCATCATGTAGATTACTTGCTTCCTGAACACAGTCTACTAGTTGCAGATGGAGGTGATTTTGTAGCAAGTGCTGCCTATATTATAAAGCCAAGGGGACCACTATCTTGGCTGGATCCAGGTATGAACTAAAGCAGTAGTCTAGACTTAATTGTTTTTCATGATGTAGAATGGGGTCATACTTCATTACACAGCCTTCCACTTTGTACTCAGCTGCTTTTGAAACAGGAGACATGCTCCATCCTCGAAAATATCCAAAAATATATTTTTGGTTTCCAAACGTGCATCCAATTCTCACTCAGTAAAATCTCCCAACCCACAGCGGTGTTTATCCCCCAGGTAGTATCAGATGAAGTTTGGGCTCTTCATCTTCGCTGCATTACCACATGGATCAAAGAAATAGACCACACAAAAGAGAGCAAAACCATTACACTAAAGCAGTGGTCGTCAACCAGTCGGCCACGGACCACTGGTGGTCCGCAACATTTTTTTGGTGGGCTGCAGAGAAATGGCACCCCCAAAGCAATTAATCCAGGCTGCGCAGGAACACAAGGCTGTGCTACCCACGTGACCCACTGGAACACAAGGCTTGCATCACTTGCATTGCAAACAACACGATAGTGAGGGGTGGAGGGAAAGAGCGGAGGGGGGAACTTGCCCCACGTGCCTCGCCTGGCCACCGGGCTACTTCTTTCCACTTCTTTCTTCTTCTGCTTTTGGCTGCACGCAAGGAAATCAGCAAAAGTCTTTCTTTCTGTCCCCCAAACTCTGCCAGAAATTAAGTCTTTTGGACCCTGCAAGGCATCCTGTTCCAAGAGGCTGCGCCGGCATGACAAGTCTCACAAAGACTCATTTCTGGCGGAGTTTGGAGGAGAGAAAGAAAGATTTTTGTTGCTTTCCTTGCATGAAGCCAAAAGTGTCTGTCTGTCTGTCTGTCTGTCTGTCTCTCTCTCTCTCTCTCTCTCCCCCTTTCCCTCTCCCTCTCCCTCCCTCCCTCCCCTGAGAATGAAGCTAAAGACAGTATCCTGTGATCCCAAATAAAGAATGATTGATCGGCAGGAAAACAGGGTGGGGAATTTTCCTGCAGACTTTTTTTTGGGATTTTCCCAGGGTCTCTGCTGCTTTCTGCAGAGACTCTGGGAAAATGTCAGCAAGCCACCATCAGTCAAAATTCATATTAGTGGTCCGCGGGATTTAAAATTATGAGTTTGGTGGTCCCTGGGGTCCAAAAGGTTGGCAACCCCTGCACTAGAGTGTCAATTAAGAATCAGTCCTCAAATTATTTTTAGTCTGAATAGTAGTAGTAAAAAATAATAAATAGTGAGTAGTATAAAATAAACGTTTTTCAACGATCTTAAACAATTCTACAATTCTAGCATTCTTCTCCATATCTTTCATCATATTTTTACCAGGTCAAGAAGCATATTTCTTTAATTAGTAATTAATTTATGGCTTAACTAAACTGTGGGTAAAACAGGCTAGGTTTCTAGTACAATAAATTAACTCCAGTATGTATCTTGTCCTGTTATAGAGGCATGAATTAGTTTGTTGATTTGTTTTAATCTATGTGTATCCTTCCTTTCTGTGTAACATACCAATCATGACAGATATTAACGAAGCTGAAAAAGATACAGTGTGTAGTAAGCAATCATAAACAGATGAAATGCACTTCTTTTTAGAAAGTCAAGGAATTACTATTTGGGAATCGGTACACACAACCTGTGCAGTTTCTTTAATCATTATTTCTTTGTTTCATCTCATTGTAGGGGCTTTTGGAACTTTGGGAGTTGGGGGTGGATTTGCCCTAGGAGCCAAGCTCTGCAGGCCAGACTCAGAGGTTAGTATATTGTAGAGGGAAGCTTAAGGGTGGAAACTAAGTAATGGAAAAGCAAATAAGAGGCTAGGTCCGTTTTACAACTTCTTTTTCTAGCTGCTAACTCTTCCATCTTTTTTTTTAAATTGTAAACAGGTGTGGATCTTATATGGAGATGGCTCTCTTGGATTCAGCATTATGGAATTTGATACTTTTGTGCGACACAGGGTAACTATCAGCTTGCCCAGGTTCTAGGAGTTTTAGGATGACTTGACACCACTAGCTTGGCGCAGCCAGGTGTGGAAGGCCTTTTCGCCACTGCCAAGTCCCCTCTGCCAACCTCCTGCTTCCGTCTTGTTGCAGGACATCTCAACACTGGAAATTAGTTGCAGGGACAACTCACTGTGGGTGCTGGGTGGAGAGCTGGGTGGGTGGAAAGTGAACAGGCTGTCGGGGACAGTGATAGGCAGGACAGCACTGATATGGAATTGAGGGGGCTTGTCAAAGGACAGTGGCAGTGGGTTGCTCCAGCCCAAACACCGAATGAGCAGTTTGGCTATAGTGGCAGCCAGGACTTCCCATTTTGTGGAGTGGAGAGTGGTGTGGAAGGCAATGGCATGGAGGCAACAGTGGGGGTGGAGTGTCAAAATGGGAAGCCCACTCCACCATCCTGCAAGTTTTTTTTTAAGCCACACTGTCAAGATGGTCACACCCACCTGGCCACCTCCCCAAGTCAAACACAACCCTGGTGCTACCCTAAATGAAATCGAGTTTGACATCCCTGATCTAAGATTATCATGGTTTCCCACTTGAAACCATGGTTAAGTCTGACGAGTCTTTAATTGTGAAATTAAATAACTTTCATCTTGTCTTCTGAATACTATATGATTTCATGGATGCATTCTGCTAGTCTTCTGTCTGTTCTATGTGGTGGCTGTTGCAGTTTTATACTGTATGTTGCAGATCAGGGGTCGCCAACCTTTTGGACCTCAGAGACCAACAAATTCATACTTTTCAATCCCGAGGACCACTAATACATTTTTTTTAAAGATAATATATTTAATATAAAAATGTTTTTTATATTAAATATAAATTTAATATTTAAAAAATTAATTTTGTGTGTATGTATGTATGTATGGTATTCAGCTTTGTTCGGGTATTTTCCCACGTCATTAAAGTAGTGCTTTAAAAGCATTTTAAATGACGTGGAAAATACCAACAAAGCTGAATACCATACATATAAATACCCATGAAAAGTTAAGAAAAAATATATATATATATATATATATATATATATATATATATATATATATATATATATATATACATACAATATTAAAATTCTTATTTAATTATAACAAAATTGTAAATGCTTAATCATAACTGTGGGGCAGAGCAAAGGGAAAGGAGGAGTCTCTCTCATCTTTTGGGGGGGAAAGAGGGAGGATTTAGGAAGCCACATGGTGCCTGGGGTCTGGGAAAATCTGGATGGGGAGGAACCGGCTCCCCCACAAATGGAAGAAAAGCAGAGCCATCTCATATCTCCCCCAAGTCAGAGGAAACCTCTCCCTCCTTTGCCAGGTGCGGGTGCCTGGAGTTGCAGGAGGGAAGGAGAGCCGGGCTGGAAGCACCGATGAAGACGGGCTCCTAATAACCAGGCAACACTCCTCCCCTTCGGCCTCCACATAAGGCTAAGCTCCAGGTTTCTCCCACCGCTTCCCAGCAGAGAAGGGTCCCTCCCTGTGTGAAGGCCAAAGGGCGGGGGGTGTCGAGCCCAGAAAAACTCGAGCTCTTGCCTGCACAAACAGGCTGGTTGTTAGGAGCCTGTCTTCCTCGGCACTCTTTTGGTCTGTGCATTTGGTCTCTCCCCCTGCCCCATGCCAAAGGAAAGCCAGCTGGGCTTCTCCTTCCCCCTGCTCCCTTCCCTCCACTCAATTCTACTTCAGGACAGAGAGGAGCACGCTGGAAACGTGTGTTGGCATTTCCAACACACCTTTCTCCGGTGCTTGCCCGCAATTCTTCGCGTTCCTCCAGGCCTGGCTTGCTGAGGGGGGAGACTAGCCCTGACGTCTCTGCTGCCCGCCTGCAAGAAAAGAAAGCGAGCAGAAATGTAGCTCTCACTGGGGCAAAAGACCGGAGATCGGAAGACACAGGCAACAGAAAGCAACGCTTTTCAAAGGTGGCAGCTTCCGTCTTCTCTTGCCTGTGCCTTCCTCGATCTCAGCTCTTTTGCCCCAGTGAGAGCTATGTTTCTGTTCGCTTTTCGTGTGCTTTCCCTGGGCAGCAATGGCTGGGGTGGGGGGCCAGCAGAGCGCCAAGAGGGATGAGGAAACTGATGACGCCAACACCCCATTCTGGACCTCTGAACTGGATGGTGAGCGCAGACTTGCCCACTCCGCCCCCTCCCACCACCACCAGCCGGTACTTTTCCTGCCCTGGGCCATCTCTACAGCCCATGGCCATCAAGAAGAGCCCAGGCCAGGAGATGCAAACTGGAAGGTGCGGGAGTGCCGCACAAATGCAAGTAGTGTGGCGCTCCTGCATCTTCCAGCCATCTCCATCGCCGCTTCAGCCCGCCTGTGCCACCAGCCCCCTCTTGCTGCAACAGCACCATTACCTCGTCCTGGCCAGCAAGGGCTGCGCTGCTTTTTCAAGGTTTGTGCTTGGCCGAAGGGTGGGGGCCAGTGGGTGGGCGGGCCATAATCCAGGGAACAGCCTGGATTAATTGCTTTTGGGGGGGGTGTTTTGGGGAGGACATTTCTCTGTGGCCCACCAAAATTTTCTCACGGCCCACCGGTTGGCGACCACTGTTGTAGATGACTCCTGTTTTTTCTTCTGGGCTGCTGAGTCAACAGACTGTTATAACCTCATGGCATCAGCATAGCATACAAACCAATTTAAGTCCTCCAAAACATCCTGATTAAACCAAAAGACCCAACAGCCCCAGTAGAAAACACAGGAGTAATTATCTTTAAAATCATGTACAGAAACAACACTGGGATACATCTTGAGATGACTTTCCACAATTGAATCCTCCTATTTGGTCTGGTCATCTTGGGAAGACCTGCTGAAAGTCTCCCCTTCTCAAGAGGTATAGGGATCTGAATAAGGCAGTAGATATTTCTCCACTTTGTAGAGCACTCTTCCTCCAGAAATATGCAAGGCTCCCACCTTATTTACTTTCTGCCAACAAGTTAAACCTGGATAATTCCAGTACACCTTATCTTCAGTTCACTTTTTGGCAGACAGCACTTTTCTTGGGTATTGTGTTTAATTTAATTTTTTTTTTTTTGTAAGCTCCCAAGAGTCTTTCAGCATTGAGGACAATTTTAATCAAATAAAGTCAAGAGTAGAGTAGAGCAGAGGTCCCCAACCCCTGGTTCACCGCTGGCTACCAATCCATGGCCCATTAGAAACTGGGCTGCGTAAGCAGCAGTTGAGCATGCAGAGGTCCATTTGCGCATGTATGGGATTAGGTTATGTGTGTGAAATCATCCCCCGCTGCCCAACAGTGCTGTGGCTGGTCCACAGAGCCAGAAAGGTTGGGGACTACTGGAGTAGAGAATAGCTTCCTCAATCACTTTTTCAGTTTAACATAGTTATTCCACTCTTTCAGATACCTGTTATTGCGCTTGTGGGGAATGATGCCTGCTGGACTCAAATTTCCAGGGAACAAGTGCCCTTGTTGGGTAGCAATGTAGCCTGTGCACTGGATTACTTAGGTGAGTTAATAGCCTGCATAATTTCATGTGCCTTATACTATCTAGAAATACAGGTAGTGTGAGGGCAAAAGAGCCCAGGCTCTCAGGAAGGACCAGCAAAAGAGCATTTTGTACAGCTCCTTGGCTTGAAACAAATCCTGCTTCTGTCACAAATTTCTGATCTGATTTCAAATGGACTGATCCATGCTAAGTACATCTGTTGGATCAGAACTAGAATGAATACCAAGATCTCACATTTCCAGGCTGGCTTCATGTATACCATGTATTTTGACCAAGTTGATAAAAGTTTTTAAGCACCTACAAAGATAAACTTCTGCTTTCCATCTTATAATATAGAGAGTATGTGTATCCTTGTTTGGAGTATTTACAGGTTGTATTATTTATAATGTATAAATAATACTTATAAAGCTTGTTTATTCAATAAAAACTGAATCTGATGCAGGTAATCCTTGCTTAATGACCAACATTGGGACCAGCAGTTCTGTTGCTAAATGTTGCAGTCACTAAGTAGAAGCTCACATGGCCATAATGGGCTTATGATGTCACTTTCCATTGGGTTGTTAAGCAAAAACATTATATGACCATAACTTGCAATTTTACTTCTGTGGTCTGTTAGCTCTGCTTGTTGCAAGCTGGTTTGGATGCAAGTGAATAGCAATCATGTGATTGTGGGATGCTGCAACAGTTACAAATGTGTACCAGTTGCAAAGCACATAGATGATAATAACATAACCACAACCAACTGCAATGGATTGTAAATACACTGCTCAAAAAATAAAGGGAACACTTAAACAACACAATGTAACTCCAAGTCAATCACACTTCTGTGAAATCAAACTGTCCACTTAGGTAGCAACACTGACAATCAATTTCACATGCTGTTGTGCAAATGGAATAGACAACAGGTGGAAAGCATAGGCAGTTAGCAAGACATCCTGTGATGTCTCTCAAAATAATCCAAAACCCAAAACAAAGTCCGGTAAGCCCTTCAACTTAACTTCACTGTTTTATTAGGCACAGTTTAAAGTCACAAAAATAAATAATGAGGCAAAAAGAAAACCAAACAAACCGCATTGACGAGAGTTCCAAAGCAAGCCAAGATAACTAATCATAAACTCCAGGAAAATAATTGAGGAGAATCCATGGGAAGAACACCAGCAAAGATAAACCTCTTTCAAGGAACACTAAATTCGCTCCTGCAAATTCTAACTGCGCAGTTGCAAACTTATATACATAGCTCCCACCTGCAAGCCACGAGGAGGATCATGGTAATCTCCTCCTGAGTAGACCTCGCTTCCCTGATCCTCTCCTCCCTGCGTGACCTAGGATGGATAGGGGATGGGCCTGGATCCTCCTCTGACTGCTCAGCCGGCCTCTGCCCTTCCCCAGCCTCCTCTACCACCTCTGGAGCCACACTCCCACTCCCTGTTGGCTGTTCCTCCTCTTCCTCAGAGTCAGTCTCCACCAGAGGCTATCCCCCCCGCAGGGCCCCCTCCCCTGGGACCAGGCAGACGAGGACGTTGAGGAAACTGAGGGTGAAAGTTCTGGACCAAACAAGCATGAACATCAGTGGCATCGACCCAGGTGAAGTCCTCTGGTCCATAACCTTTCCATGCCACCAAATACTGAAATCAGCCCCGCAACTGGTGTGAATCTCGGATGCTATCCACTTCGTACTCCTCTCCCAGAGGGGCTACTGGGGCTGGCAGTGATGGAACTGGTCGATGTGGACTGTTGGCCAAGGCAGGGACTAACAGGGAACGATGAAAAAAAGGATGGATACGCATGGTCCGTGGCACGGAGAGACGGTAAGCCACAGGATTGATCACCGCCTCGACCGGAAAAGGTCCCAAGTAACGGTGATCGAGCTTTTTTGATGGTCGCGTCGTTGGTAAATATCGAGTAGAGAGCCAAACCCAATCGCCGACCACTAAAGGAGGAACATCGTGATGATGTCGGTCTGCAAACCGTTTATAGTCTTCCTTGGCTCTCTTTTGTTGATCGCGGACCATGTGGTGCATGGCTTTTAACTCCTGCAAAAACGTATCCACTGCCAGAACTGGGGAATCAGATGGGGCTAAAGGGAAAAGTCGTGGATGAAACCCATAATTAGCAAAGAAAGGGGACACACGGGTGGATGCATGTTGACCATTGTTATAAGTGAATTCTGCCACCGGCAGCACTTCCACCCAATTGTCTTGTTGAGTATTGCTGAAACAGCGGAGGTACTGCTCCAAAATAGCATTCACTCTCTCTGTCCCCCCATCAGTTTCGGGGTGATGAGCAGATGACAGACACGCCTGAACCTGCAGTTTCGCGAGTAGGGTCTGCCAGAAGCGTGCCGTAAATTGTACCCCCCGATCTGATACCATGCGGTCTGGTAACCCATGCAACCGGAAAACATGGGAGATAAACAATTGAGCCGTTATCTTGGCCGATGGAAGACCTGCACACGGAATAAAGTGGGCCATTTTAGTCAACATATCCACCACCACCAAAATGGTTGTGGCACCATTCGATGGTGGTAACTCAATGATGAAATCCAATGAAACTGCCCCCCACGGTCATTCTGGTGTGGGCAAGGGCTGCAAGAGACCAGGGGGCGCACCAGGAGCATGCTTGGCTTGGCGACAGATCCCACAGGACGCCACATATCCCGACACATCATGTTTAAGTCTCTGCCACCAAAATGTCCTAGAGATGAGGTGCAGTGTTTTGAACACCCCAAAGTGTCCTGCCGCCAGACTATCATGATATTGACGTAGGATAAGGCCACAAAGAGGACCTCTAGGCACATAAATGTGATCATAGAACCACAACAGGTCCCCAATATACACCCAAGGAGTCTCTTGTCTCCCATTCTCATCCAATTCTCGACATTGAGCTGCCACAACTGGGTCCTGCCATTGCGCCTCCTGCATCCTCACTCGGAGGTTCACAGGTTCCTTGGTGGCCGCAAACCGCTCCAACGGAATCACCTTCCAGGGCAAGATTTTATCCTCCCTTTGGGTATACTCGGGCTTCTGAGATAGGGCGTCGGTGCATTGATTCCCTCCACTTGGAACATAGGTCACCCGGAAATCGAATCGAGCAAAGAATAAGGACCATCTCACCTGACGCTGGTTCAGTGTCCAAACTGTACATAGATGCTCCAAATTGCGATGATCCGTCCGAACCTCGATTTGGTGACAAGCCTCTCCAGGTGGTGCCACCATGTCTCAAAAGCAACCTTAACCGCCAATAGCTCCTTGTCCCAAATCGTATAGTTGCGCTCTGGAGCCGACAACTTCTGGGAATAATAAGCGCACGGGAACAAGGTGCCTGCAGGAGCATAGGCCTGGAGGAGCACTGCACCAACAGCCACATTGGAAGCATCTGTTTCCACCACAAATGGCTGGCCTGGATCAGGGTGTTTGAGGATAGGCTCAGAAGCAAAGGCGACTTTCAATGTCTGAAAAGCTGCCTGCTCCTCAGCACCTCAATGGAACTTCTCCCCTTTCTTGAACAGATTAGAAAGGGGAGCAGTCAAGGCAGCAAAGCAGGGAATAAATGTGCGGTAGTAGTTTGCAAACCCCAACAGTTGTTGCACATCCTTAACCCGCTGTGGAGGTTCCCACTCCTGCAACGATTGGATTTTTTCCGGGTCCATTTCCACCCCAGCAGGTGAAATACAATGTCCCAAGAAGTTAATTGTGGTTTGTGCAAACTGACACTTATCACGTTTAGCAAACAGGTGGTTATCACGCAAACGTTACAACACCAGCCACACATGCTGCCAATGTTCCTGCAGGAAGTCTGAGTAAATCAAAATGTCATCTAAATAAATGACCACGAATTGATCCAACAAATCATGGAAAACATTGTGCATGAAATGCATGAACACAGCTGGGGCATTGGTTAATCCAAAAGGCATCACGGTATACTCAAAATGCCCGTACCTCGTCCGGAAAGCTGTTTTCCACTCGTCCCCTGCACGAATGCGAACCAGATTGTAGGCCCCACGCAAGTCCAACTTCGTAAAGATCTTAGCTTGACAAAGCCTCTCAATCAGTTCAGGGATGAGGGGAAGCGGGTACCGATTCCTCACTGTGATTGCATTCAACTTGCAGTAATCACAACACAAAAAGCACCGGTGCAGCCAATGGGGAGGTAGAAGGCTGGATAAACCCTTTCCGGAGGTTCTTGTCAATAAAATCCTGCAATGCAGCCAACTCTGGTTCCAACAGGGAATATATCTGACCCACCGGCAATTTTGCATCGGGCAACAAGTCGATTGGACAGTCATACGCCCGATGCGGAGGCAACTGATCCCCCTCCTCCCCAAACACATCAGCAAAGTCCACCAACTCCGCCGGTAGATCCAGGTCCACGGGCGTAGCCACACTCCCTGTACAGGAGCGCAAGCAATGGTTGGCACATTTCTTATCAAGGAACTGCACAGCTCCAGACGACCAGACAATCTGTGGATCATGGGCCTGTAACCACTCCAAACCCAGCACCACCGGAAAATGAGGCACTGCGGCAACGTAAAACACGGTTTCCTCCACATGCTGCCCAATATGCATGCAAAGGGGTTTGGTTGCAGCAACCACAGGTCCCGAACAAAGGGGCCGACCATCAATCGTCTCCACCATTACTGGTGGGGAAACCTGTTGCTGAGGAATGAACCACTGCTTGACAAAATGAGCATCCATGAAATTGGCTGTGGCCCCTAAGTCAATCAAAGCTGGGATCTCCACCACTCCCACACCAGGCACGAACACACTTGCTGGCAGCACAAGATGCTTCACCAATAGCGACTGTGGTAGAGATGTCGAAGATGTCAAAGGTGACGAGGATGCCAAGATTGGTGAAGATAGCGGGCCTATGGACTTTACACCCCGACCTGCAGACCTCCATAGGCCGAATGATCCTCGTCTCCTGCCACTGCAGGTATCGCTGCTGTGGATGTCTTAACAGGACACTTGGCCACAAAATGGCCTCGATTGCCACAATAGAGGCATAAACCATCAAGACGACGTCTATTCTTTTCTACTTGAGTCAGGCGAGGGCAGCCAGCCCCCAACTGCATGGGTTCCTCCAAAGGTACTTCCACCAAGGGCGCCGTCTTGCTGGAAACAGATACGGTCTCTGTCAGTTGTTGTACCTGTCGCTGCTGAAGTCTAGCATCGATACGAAGACACAAATGCATGAGCTCCTGAAGGGTGTGAGGGCATTCAATGCGTGCCAACTCATCCAGGAGCTCCGACGACAAACCCTCCTGGAACTGGTCTAATAGTGCTCCCTCATTCCATTGTACATCCAGAGCAACCACCTGAAAACTAGCAATATAATCCATGAGTGAGCCACGCCCCTGCTTCAACTCTCTCAAATGTCTGTTTGCTGTTTGGCTTCAAACAGGGTCCTCAAACATGGCCTGAAACTGACGGCAAAACTCGGCGTAATTTTCCAACACCTGGTTGGGCTGGGTCAGCAGAGGCGTCGCCCAACGTGCTATAGAGCCTGACAACAAACTAATCAAAAACCCCACCTTATCCCGGTCAGTGGGAAAGTCCTCAGACCGAAGGCAGCTGGCACTGCCCAAAAAATGCTGGAAATTGGGCCAGCGAACCATCAAATTTATCTGGCACTGCCACTGGGCATTTTCAACGTGGCCGGGCAGCTTGTATTTGTGCCACCTGTGCAGTCAAAAGAGCCACTTGCTGGGTTAACTGGGCAATCTCTGCTCTGAGCTGATCCATGGTCACCCCACAAAAAGCAAAAATAAGTTGAAAGGGTGGCAGGAGTCAAAATGTGATGACCCGTAGTCTCTCAAAATAATCCAAAACCCAAAACAAAGTCCAATAAGGCCTTCAACTTAACTTCACCGTTTTATTAGGTACAGTTTAAAGTCACAAAAGTAAATAATGAGGCAAAAAGAAAACCAAACAGCATTGACGAGAGTTCCGAAGCAAGCCAAGATAACTATTCATAAGCTCCAGGAAAATAATTGAGGAGAATCCATGGGAAGAACGCCAGCAAAGATAAACCTCTTTCAAGGAACACTAAATTCACTCCTGCAAATTCTAACTGCACAGTTGCAAACTTATATACATAGCTCCCACCTGCAAGCCACAAGGAGGATCATGGTAATCTCCTGAGTAGACCTCACTTTTCCCTGATCCTCTCCTCCCTGCGTGACCTAGGATGGATAGGGGATGGGCCTGGATCCTCCTCTGACTGCTCAGCCGGCCTCTGCCCTTCCCCAGCCTCCTCCACCACCTCTGGAGCCACACTCCCACTCCCTGTTGGCTCTTCCTCCTCTTCCTCAGAGTCAGTCTCCCCCAGGGACATGACACATCCCCAATAAAGGAGTGGTTCTGCAGGTGGTGACCACAGACCACTTCTCAGTTCCTATGCTTTCTGGCTGATGATTTGGTCACTTTTGAATGCTGGCAGTGCTTTCACTTTAGTGGTTGCATGAGACGGAGTCTAAAACCCACACAAGTGGCTCTGGTAGTGCAGCTCATCCAGGATGGCACATCAATGCGAGCTGTGGCAAGAAGGTTTGCTGTCTCTGTCAGCGTAGTGTCCAGAGCATGCAGGTGTTACCAGGAGACAGGCCAGTACATCAGGAGACGTGGAGGAGGCCGTAGGAGGGCAACAACCCAGCATCAGAACCGCTACCTCTGTCTTTGTGCAAGGTGGGACAGGAGGAGCACTGCCAGAGCCCTGCAAAATGACCTCCAGCGGGCCACAACTGTGCATGTGGCTGCTCAAACGGTCAGAAACAGACTCTATGGGGGTGGCATGAGGGCCCAACGTCTACAGGTGGAGGTTGTGCTTACAGCCCAACACCATGCAGGACGTTTGGCTTTTGCCAGATTGGCAAATTCGCCACTGGCACCCTGTGCTCTTTACAGATGAAAGCAGGTTCACACTGAGTACATGTTACAGACGTGACAGGGTCTGGTGACGCCATGGAGAACGTTCTGCTGCCTGCAACATCCTCCAGCATGACCGGTTTGGCAGTGGGTTAGTAATGGTGTGGGGTGGTATTTCTTTAGGGTGGTGCACAGCCCTCTATGCACTCGCCAGAGGTAGCCTGACTGCCATTAGGTACCGAGATGAGATCCTTGGACCCCTTGTGAGACCATATGTTGGTGCGGTTGGCCCTGGGTTCCTCCTAATGCAATACAATGCTAGACCTCATGTAGCTGGAGTGTGTCAGCAGTTCCTGCAAGACGAAGGCATTGATGCTATGGACTGACCCGCCCGTTCCCCAGACCTGAATCCAATTGAGCACATCTGGGACATCATGTCTCACTCCATCCACCAACACTACGTTGCACCACAGACTGTCCAGGAGTTAGGGGATGCTTTAGTCCAGATGTGGGAGGAGATCCCTCAGGAGACCATCCACCACCTCATCAGGAGCATGCCCAGGTGTTGTAGGGAGGTCATACAGGCACGTGGAGGCCACACACACTACTGAGCCTCATTTTGACTTGTTTTAAGGACATTACATCACAGTTGGATCAGCCTGTAGTGTTTTTTTCCACTTTAATTTTGAGTGTAACTCCAAATCCAGACCTCCATGGGTTGCTAAATTTGATTTCCATTGATAATTTTTGTGTGATTTTGTTGTCAGCACATTCAACTATGTAATGAACGAAGTATTTAATAAGAATATTTCATTCATTCAGATCTAGGATGTCTTGTTTTGGTGTTCCCTTTATTTTTTTGAGCAGTGTATGAGGATTGGTCTCAAAGCTATGTTTTATATAATGGAAACTTTGAATGGATACGAAATGAGGCAGCCAATAAAGAATGGCAGATACACGGATCTGACATATTGCTCTCCTCAAAAAATTAAGAAATTCACCTGGAAGACATAAACATGTGTTCCATTTACAATTTAGGATGGTTTGTGAGAGTATTTCAGGTGGAACTTCCGTAGTAATGTGGGTGCTATGTCGTTGGCTACCCACTCATTTTGTGAGGAGGGAAGGTGTTTCCAAGCTATTAAATATTGTGTGGATCAATGGTAAGTGTGCGAATCAAGGATATCTTTAATTTCCAAATGTTGTTCCCCATGTACCATATAGGGAGTTGGAGGTGTGGGAAGGGGAGGTCGAAGTTTTGAAGTGATCTCTGGTTTGAGTAGGCTGCAGTGAAATACTGGATGAACCTGTCTTAGTGTTTTGGGAAGTAGAAGCTCTACACTAACAGAATTAATAATTCTGGAGATAGAAAATGGGCCAATGAATTTCGGTCCCAGTTTCTTAGAGGGTTGCAATGATTTTAGGGACTTTGTAGACAAATATACGCAGTCCCCGACTTTGAATAGTTTAGGATCACAGCATTTTTTGTCCGCTTGAGCTTTGAAGGCTGTTCTAGCTAGTCTGACCACTGGCCAAGTGGTTTGCAAATTATTTATCCACTCCTTAAGGGAGGGAATTTCAGGTTCCATGGTAGGTAGTTCTGGCATGGGGTCCTGTGGCTACTTGGAATGGGGTGAACCCCATGCTACTATGGACTGAGTTATTGTATGCTACCTCTGCAAAAGGAAGAAGATCATTCCAGTTGGTAATTAATAAAGCATCTTAAATATTGTTCTAATACACCATTAGCTCTCTCTGTCAAGCCATTAGTTTCTGGATGATTGGACGAGGACAACCCCTGGGTGGAGCCTAATAGGTTTAAAAATGCCTGCAAAAATGTAGATGTGAATTGTACAACTCCTATCTGAGATAATCTGTTGGGGAGCTCCATGGAGGCAATAAATGTGTATTAAAAACATCTTTGCCAATGTCTGTTGGGATCTTTTGGCAGGGTACAAAATGAACCTGTTTTGAAAAAAGGTCAGTTACAACCCAAATAACAGTATTTCCTGCACTTTCAGGGAGCTCCACTATAAAGTCCATAGAGATCTCTCTCTCCAGGGTGCTGAAGGTTCTGCCACTGTTTGTAAAAGCCCAGGGGATTTTCCTTGTCTTCTTTTTGCAGCAGCGCATCTAGCAACATAGCTTTCAATATCTTTTTTGAGAGATGGCCACCAGAATTGTCTTTTGATGAGGTGCAGGGTCCAAAGTGTCCAGCCATTTTTGAGTCATGGCATCGTTTCATGAGGTCCATTCTCTGGCTGGCAGGGACATAAAGTTTGTTTTTTACCCAGGCTAGATCATCTTTGAGTAAGCAAATGTTTTTGTTAGCCAGTCGTCCTAAAGTAGTGCCTCCTTAAATTTGGAAGTTGTTGCATTGTCAATCAGTGGTTCTTTCTTCCCTTGCGCTCGGGTAATTACTTTGGCTGCAAGTTGGGTTGGTTGGATCATGGGTTTACAACTTCAATCTTTTTGCTGTTGTATTGGGGTTTCCTAGACAGGGCATCTGCCAAGAAATTTTTCCCCCTGGGAATATTTGAGAGTGAAATTAATGTTTAAAATATTGAGCCCACCTTGCTTGTTTTTCTGAGAGTTTACGTGGAGTTTTCAGGGCTTCTAGATTTTTATGATCGGTCCAGACTTCAAAGGGGATTTGGCTCCCTTCTAGGAAATGTCTCCATGTGAGGAGTGTTCATCACACAGCATATGCCTGTTTCTCCCATATGGCCCATCTTTGCTCGATTTCTGTCAGTTTCCTGGAAGTATAAGCACATGGTTGTAACTGTCCACGTCCATTTTCTTGGAGTAGAACTGCTCCAACTGCCACATCGCTAGTGTCTGCTTGGATGACAAATGGTTGTTCAGGGGTTGCCTTGGCTTCGGCTTCTCCCCCCGCCCTTTCGTTTTTAACAAGTTTGTGATGGGGAGGATGATATTCGCAAAAGCTGGAATGAACTGATGGTAAAAGTTTGCAAAACCCAGGAAGCTTTGCAGTTGTTTGCAAGTATGGGGCGGCTCCCAATCGATGACAGCTTTTACTTTTTGTGGGTCCATCTCTATTCCCTCATGGGATATTCTATATCCCAGGTAGTTAATTTTTTCTTGGTGGAACTCACATATAAAGAGTTTTGCATATAGTTTGGCATTTTGGAGTTTTGTGAGAACTGCTCAGAGTAACTTTATTGTGCTCTTCTTTTGTTTTGATGTAGATTAAAATGTCATTGAGATAAACAGAACCCCTTTGTACAAAAAATCATGGAGAACCTTATTAATTAGTTGCATAAATACATCAGGTGCTCCTTGTAGTCCAAAAGGGAGCACTTTAAATTGGTAGCACCCCAGTGGGGTGTTAAACGCAGTCTTCCACTTATCCCCCTCTCTTATTCTGATGTGGTAGTATGTCTCTCTTAAATCTAACTTTGAAAAAAAAAATCCTTTAGAGAGGTGAGCTAGCATGTCCTTCATGAGGAGGAGTGGGTACATATTCTCCACAGATATGGTGTTCACGGTACGAAAATCCACACAGAGGCGTAAGGATCCATCTTTTTGTGGAATAATACTGCGGCTATTTTTGGTCGGGTAGGTTCGATGAAACCCCTTTTTAGATTTTTATCGCTAAATGCTCTGAGTTCATCTAATTCTCTGGGGGACATGCAATACATTTTCGGTTTTGGAAGTTTAGCCCCTGGTAGGATTTCAATGGTGCAGTCTGTGGCGCGATGAGGTGGGAGTTCATCAGAAGCCTCCTTGCTAAATACTTGGGCTAAATCCTGGTACTCTTTAGGGATGTTAATGGGTTCAGCCGGCTGGCCAGTCATGGCTGGTTCTCTGTTCTCTTTTCTTTCTTTCCCCCCCTCTGGGATGTTTGCAAATGCTACATGTTTCTGGAACTGTACGGTTCCTCTCTTCCAGTTTATTTTTGGATTCCATTTCTGTAGCCATGTGAGTCCTAGGACTAGTGGCCCTTCCATTCCTGGGGCTACAATGAACGTGAGCATCTCACTATGGTTCCCCAGTTCTATTTTCAACAGTTCTGTGGCAAAACTGGCTGGCTCCCCCGCCCTCGCTATAATTCCATCTAATTGGCAGAAAGCAATGGGGTTTTCCATTTTCCTTAGGTGGATTCCCAAGTTCCCTACTAGGGAGGGGTTGATTAGGCACCAGGTGCATCCCGAATCCAGTAGCGCTGCAACTTCCTTCCCCTTCCCTCGGCTGGGGATAAACAGTCTTGGGGGTAGAGTGAGTGGTTCGATTGGGTCGCTTACCAGCGGGTCATCTTCCAGATTGCTTTCAGATTGGCTCAGGTCTCCTCAGGGCTTTGGGGGTTCTTCCTCTGGGTTTGCAGGGGACAGAAACCTCATGGCTTCTCGGCTTCTCAGAGCAGTTTCTTTTCCTCAGAGGTTGGATTTTCCAGGGTTCCCCCCCAATGGGTGGTCTGGCTTTCTGGCAGAGTTTTTGAACAGCATTCTCCTTTCCACACTTAAAACAGCCAGATGGTCTTGTAGTCATGGTGGTTTGAGGTTTGACAAACTCCCGCTTCCCCTGGGATGGGGATCTTTTCCAAACCGTGCCACTGCGATACTGGTTACATGTCTATCTCCACCTCCTCTGCCATCAGGTACCATTTATGTAGAAGGTTTGGAGCTCCACGGGGCCAGGCAGGCATTGTACAGGTTGTCATTGAGTCCATCTTTGAACCAACAGATTAGGATATCTTCTGGCCAGTCAACTCAGCTGGCCAGGTTGTGAAATTCCTCAGGGCAACGACCTTGCTTTACGACCCTAATGCAGTTGCGGGCTTTTCGATTGGTGAGGGGGTCTTCGAAGTGGTGGCATAGGGTTGTCATGAATTGATCAAGGTTCCTCAGCTCTGGGGAGTTAACATTGTGGAGGATTACCATCCATCTGGCAGCTGCTCCTTCTAGGGCCAGGTTGACGACTCACACTCAGGCCCCCTGGGTCTGGAAGTTCCGCCCATATTCTTGCATATAGGTGAGGACTTGCACCAGAAAGAATCCCAATTTCTGGGGGTCCCCATCGAATTTCACCCCCAAGGGCGGGATCTTTCTCTGTAGTTTTATGTCTCTGGGTTGACCAGGGTTAATCCCCTGCTCTGGAACGGCAAGGGGTCGCATACCTGGCACTGCTGCTGGTCCTCCGACTTGTTCCGTTGCTCAATCATTCTCAGCTGGATCAGGGGTGATGGCTCAGGTTCTCTCAATTTCTGGTTCACTCGCTCTCCTTCGTTGGTGACCTGGTTCATCCCGCACATTGAGGCCTCCAGGGCTTTCCTCACGAGATGCTTTCTGTACCGTTTCAGTCAGTCATCTGCCAGTCTGTCCTCAACCCATTCTTCCTGCCCAGAAAGGGCCTCCAGCTCCATTTTCCACCTGGGTTTATGGCTACCATGGGTGAGGATTATTCACTTGGTTCTTCCATTCCAGCTGTCTCTCTTTTCAATGCCTATAGACCATCGGGACTTCAGGGGATTTTTGCAGGCAACTTTGATGTCTTTGATGGGATACACAAAGCCAGTATCTGGCTGGGTAGTTGTCGAAGTTTCTTCCCAGCATTCGGCTTCCCTTTGCTCCTTTGCTATATTCAGACATTTTTGCAGGGTCCCCTCGGTAGAGTGAAGTTCTTTTTTGGAAGGATATTTTTTTTTTCCTCTCCAGGTTGACCACTATTGCAAATCCTTCTTTATGTAAGGCCCAGACTCTCTCCCCTTCAAACAATAAGAACAAACTTCTGAAAGCTGGGTATTTCAAAAGGAATTATTTATTGGAAGGAAGTTATCCAGGTACTAGTCAAAGCAGGGTCTAATATGCCTCCAGGCATACAGCATAGATAAAGGGAGTTAGAACCTCTCCCCTTATTCTGATGTGGATTTCGTCAATACAAAGAAATGTTGATTCCCACCCCCTTTTCTGGGATCGTAGTTGAGGTTTCCCAGGAAGTTTCTTTCGGAGCTGGAATTTTTATGGCTCCTTCTCCTCTTGCTATCTCTCCAAGAGGTGACAAGTTTCCAGGCATCTGGGCTCCAGTCCCTAGTTGTGCAAGTTATACAGATTAAATACAAGACTTAAGTTATTCAGGTTACATCAAAAAGGATTACTTGTACCAACTCCCCCTCTTCTTCTTCCATTGAAGAATGGCAGATACACGGATCTGACACAATGAGTGATGACTACAAATTCCTTTCTCCATCCCTTTCTTTATGCAATGCTTAAAACCTCTAATAAAAGTTAGATGTTATTATATTATTGTGGCTAGATATTTAAAGCTGACCTGCAGTAGCAAAACTTGTCAAGGAAGGAGCTGTTGTCAACTTGGTTCCCAATCTAAATTCTCAGACGTTTCCCTGTGGGATTTGCACAACACATGCTTTCTCCCATGTTGATGAGTGATGATTTTTTCTTTGCAGATTACCATGTGGTGGTGGAAGGTTTAGGAGGAAAAGGTTTGTTGCTCACACGCCAGAATGAGGACCAAATGGATGACATCATCCGGACAGCACAATCCAAATGCAGGAATGGACAGCCCGTCCTTCTCAATGCATTGATTGGGAAAACAACCTTCCGTGAAGGCTCCATTGCTATGTAGACTGTGGCTGTGGCCACAGTATCTGAGAATTACATAAGGAGTAGAACCTCTGCTTCGCATGAAGGCTCTGGCTCTGTTGAATTGTCATTAAGCTAGGGGTTGGGTCATCCTGAGAGCCAAAATCGCTAGCTATTGTTAATACTTAGTAAGCTTTGAAGCCTTCTGCCAATGTTTATTTCTGTTGTCTCACTTTGCTTCTATTTTTGTTGGTGAAAGTAGCTTTAATTTGGTGGCTCTTTCCTTTTTGTTAACATGATATGTTTAGCTTGGTAACCCTCATTGACTAATCCTGACTTGCCAATCAGAAAAAATGACTATGTCTAATGGAAAAAGCATGGATGGATAAGGAGGAAATTTAATTATTTTACAGTGTGGAAAAAATCTATTTCTCAGGAGAATATGAAAAACTAGAAAGTATATTAGCAATAGAATGATAGTGCAAATATAATCCAGTGAATACTCAAAATACCTTGTGATAAAAATAATACATGGCCATATATTCAAATTAAATTAGAACTAAAGTTGTAGTTTGAAAATATGTTAAATTAGTTTTTGAAGTTTAGCTGGAAAAATATAAATATAATTGTCAAAGCAACTTAAATGAACAAAATCAATTGATCAGTTTTATTTTCTCTTTTGGATTATTAAATCTGCATGAGTAAATATAATGAGCTTTGAATTTTTTTAAAAAATGTATAATAATTATAGTTTGACCAAATTTGAGAGTGATTTTGTTAGACATTTCTAGTTATATGTGTTTTGCATATTTTGAAGTTTTATAGCTCTTAATTTCCAAAGTATTTTGACAACTTGCTCAATTGATACAATTTAATATATAATGTGATACATATTTGTAGTTTACCCAGATTCTACTAATGATTTATATATTTTTATAGTGTGCTTTAAGGAATGTATTGAATACAAATTGGACATCAAATAAAAATCAATAATCTTCACTTATTTTTCTATAGAACTATACTATTTCAGTACAGATAGGCATAGCTTGCTCTGAAATAAATCTACACAGAACCACATCTTCCAAATTTAGTAGAATTTAATCCCAAGTGGTTCTTGATTGAATTGCAGTAAATGTTTGTCAACCTTTTGGATATAATTAAGATATAGAATTAACATTTTTGTATTATAATGATTTCCTTGATGTTGGTGATTGGAGCTCCATGGACAATCACATAGCACAAACCTGCTCTGCATGCATCTTCAGGGCATACTGTAAGGACAGTGCAATTTACACTTACATTATTTCCTTACCAGCTGAGAAGAAACATGCTTAGCAAAGCAGCTTTCTGGATGAGCTTCATGTCTTTTGCCCCACTTTTTTTGGAGGGGAGTCTGCCTTGGTTTCAAGTATAATTCTTTGAAGTTATATCGGTGAATGGGCTCAGGATATCAATTCTCATCACTCAGTATTTTTGATCAGAATTGCTGGCTGTGGGAATCTTCACATCACCTCTAGCAATCATGATGAAAATTGCTCTCCCAGTGCAGTGATTCTTCCCATTGTCCAGGTAATAGGAAGAGATTGGTGGACCACGTGAGATGGCCAAGGACTGTTCACATGTCTTAGGGTTGAATATTTCAGCAAATACGGAGTTGAATTCATAAGGTGAAGGATTTTTGTATTTTCCTTCCCTTGACTGGGATAACTGCTGGTTTAGCTAGGCTTATCTCACTAAATCATCCCACATATTGCCTAAGTCTATGCCTTGTGCTAAGCCAAAATGTGTTTTACTTGTGTTATAAAAATAATTTAGTAAAGGAAATACACAGACAAAACCACAGGCAATAAAGTCTTACTTTGAGATCAGAGGTTTATTTCATGAGCAATTTGGAACATAAAAGCCATCATAACATAACAACATTTCTAGTAAGATAATACTTACAAACAACCCATTGCAATGAGGCCCAGAGATAATAGCTAAGTCCAGAAAGGATAGCTACTATCAGTGGCCCTGATTTGAGATTTACCCTCTTCTTTTATACCCTTCTTCCTCTGAAGCCCATCCAGTGGTATGTAATCTTACTGGATGTATTTCCCTATTCCCACATACTGTCCACCATTTAATACCCACTTATGCCAACTCTTTCCCAACTGCTCACCATCTGTTACTTTCAGTTCCCCTTTTTCTCAATGTCCCAGACATTCATGATCCAAAATAGTTCTTATTTTTGATTGTCCAGTAAATATCTGCTTTTTGCAGAAAAGCATATTGCTGTTCCTGCAAATCAGCCTAGCAGATTGCAAATATTTCGCCATGCTTGCGAAATCAGCTCAGCCAGCATTATTATATATTGTTAATTTGAGGCCTTCAATTAAGCAGAGGCCTACATCAACTTTAGGGCCTAGTTGTCTTCCTCTCACAGTTGCTCATTTTTGTCCTTGAGGACAACACTAAAGCGATAAAGACTAAACATGCTGAAGCTTACAATCATTATGTGAGTTAAATATGCATCCTTCATATAAGATGAAGGAGAAATCTGCTTTAATTCTGTAGTGTTACAGCAGCAGGTTAGTTATAAGAGTAGCAATACAGCAGGGGAGCTGTTTCTAATTTTTCTGGAGACTAGCGCCCTTTCCCACTGTGGGATAGCCACAATCACTAGGGGTCATGGATGCAATAGATGAAGTCCGATACCCCTTAGCAGAAAAGGACAGCCCAGAGATCTGAGAGCCAGTGGACCATGCCGAGGGTACTCTACTGACGAAGAACTATGTGGTCTCCCCTTGTGGTATGAGTAGTAATTGTCATGCATTGCAGGGGGGATAAACTTTTCCGGCATAAGTTGGAGAAGGCTACTAGCTGCTTTCTGGGTGTACATGGTACTGCTTTTGCCATTGATGTTGCAAACATAGATGTTATCACTTCCCTAGAATAATTACAAATTCAACATTTAGTTAATTTATGTGTGGCATGTTCAGCTTGATAGGATTCAACCAGGTTAAAATAAGTATATATATTTTAGTGAGATCATCAGTTGGGGGCTTTTGTACAACTGCCCTTGGCTTGTGCAGTGGGGATGCTTGGTTATGACAATCGGGGTGCGCTAGGTGGCTCAGGCAAAGCAGGTGCCTCATTGGCCTTGGTTTGTCGTCCTATAGGTTGTAATGCCCCATAAAAATGTAAAGAGCTACTAGGCAAAGGCAACACAACTATTGTCCATACTGTGGGCATCAGGCTTTTTCTTATGCAGGCAGTTGCTTGCAAATGGCATTGTGCTTCCATAGCTCTGGCACAGGTTATTCAATGATGGTGGATAGAGATGACATTCAGCTGCTCCATTGTGGTCTCGAGCGAAGGTTATAAAGTGATCGGGGGGCAGAGGTTACTAGCACTTGCCTCCCTGTTGGACAAAGTTTCAATCTTTGCCTTGTAGCTTTCTGAAGTTGGTCAAGCTTTCTCGTTGGGGACAGGTACCTTCTTACAGTGTGATGTGTACACCCACGAAGGCAGGCCTTGACACTTTACAGCCATGTTGGTAGTCAGCAGGATCTGGAACGGGCCCTTCCAATGAGAAGTCAAACAGTGAAATACCTTGACCAGTCGCCAGGCACTAAGGGTGTGGAGTCTCTTTGGGAAGAGCAGCCACAACCTGTGAATGACAGGACTTAAGGATGACAATGAGAGCATGACAATAGTCTAGTATCATACTGTCCAAAGCATGGATATCCGCCAACTGACCCATGGATGGGGATCTGCATGGGGCGTCCCATTATTATTTCATGAGGGGAGAGGGCTGTAGTGTTTTTTTTTTGAGGGTGTCATTCTCATAGACATCAAGGCTAGTGGAAGACAATCTGGCCACTTCAGGTTAGTTTCTTTGCATATCTCTTTAATTATATGAGTTGCAAAGTGAGTACCCCTATCACTTCCTAAATAGATAGGGACACCAAAGTGGGGCAAAAAATGTCCTTAAGAAGTCCAATATTATGTAGCTGGCAGATAATACAGGTAGAGGAAAAATGTTTAGCCAGAACATGAAGATGTTGTTGATAGTAGAAGATACTTCCTCCTGGCCAACGTGAGCAGGCCCCATGTTGGAGATGAACAAGATAGGGCAAAAGAGAGCATGGGCAAACAGAGTGGCCATCCAGGTGCTTGGCAAAAGATTGCATGGTAACATAGGATGTCTTCACCAAATCATAGACATAACCATCCTGGACAGAAAGCCCCACATCACAAAGCAAGAACATCCAATAGCAAATGAGCAGGGGAGGGGAGATGAGAAAAAGGCAACACATATTAGATATATGAATATGAATGTAATTATAGACCACAGACCAACCGAAAGAGGCATTCCTTAGCTATGGAAAAGTGGTCCGGCTCAGGCGCTTGTGATTACATTGATACTCAGCATCTATATCAGGGATCCCCAACCTTTTCGACGCCGCGGCCCGGTTCCGGCGTCAGCTGGGCGCCGCGCCGGTTCCGGCGTCAGCTGGGCGCCGCCATCTTTTGACGAAAATCACTTCCGGTGACATCACGGAAGTGATTTTCGTCAAAAATGATGCGCGCTCAGCGCTTCTGGTGAGCTTTTTCGGGTAGAAATGGCTTTCTACCCGGAAAAGCTCACTGAAGCGCTCGCCGCCATCTTTTTGATGAAAAATTGCTTTTTTACCAAAAAGATGGCGGCGCCAGCAACCAGCGGCCCGGTAAGGCTTGTTCCGCGCCCGGTACCGGTCCGCGGACCGGCGGTTGGGGACCCCTGATCTATATGATGCAATAAGTAATAGGTCCGGAGCTCATACTTACTTAAGTGATTAATCTTACCCAGTTGTTTTTCCCTTTTTCCCCCTCTTGGGTAGGTGCTTGATGCTTAGGTCTCAGTTTTGACCTCTCTCTCTCTCTCTCTCTCTCTCTCTCTCTCTCTCCCTCCCTCCCTCCCTCCCTCCCTCCCTCCCCCCCCTCTCTCTTTTTTCAATCTGTTTCATCCACTGAGCCAGTCCAGAAACACAGCTGGCTAGGGAAATGGAAGGGAATTGAACAGGCAGTTCCATATATAAATATGGAAAAGATCAATTCCTGCCCCCCCCAAAAAAAAAAATTAAGGAGAAAGACCTGCTACCTCAGCAAGAGAGCCGACCCTTCAGGAAGAGAGCCGACCCTGAAAAGTAGGCACAGGAAGTAAAACAACGCACCCTTCCAGCAAACAAGCTGACCCTTATCTACAGGAAAAAGGGGCCACATTGGCAGGAAGTAATTAAGTTGAGATATAGACACTTAGAAAAGCAAGCTAAAAGACGCTAATAACGATTTGAGAGCAGGTAAGGACAGAAAGGAAAAAACAGGAAAAATCATAGTGCTGAAGGAAAAAGCACCCAGGGTGAAAAATAGCAATTCAGACAAAAAAAGGAATGGAAAACTCAATCCTAGCAGCAATTCCTCCAATTAACTTAAGCAGTACCATAAAGAATATGAAATGACAATAAGTAAGAGAAAAATAAACCAATATAACAAATTGAGCATAAACAGTTTGAAATAAAAAAGGTCAATAATAAGACAATAGATAATGGGAAGAAGGCAAAAAGGACTCTGACAGAGGCATGCTCCAGTGACATTGAGGCATAACCTTCATCGGGAGAAAAGTTGAAACAGAAGCAAAATAATCAAGAGGCATATGCTCAGAAATCTCATCACAGGATGACAACAATGAGATCAACAACAATAATCAAGAATACAACTGTAATAAAAAAAAAACCAGCACATCCAACATGTCAAAAATAACAGCATAAAAACAACAACTTTATCAAATACTGGCTGAGGAAGATTAACCAGCCTAACCAGCTGCTTAAAAACTCTTTTTTTTATTTTTATTTTTTTTACAAGACTTATTTTCCTGTAGGTGTCATCAATGGTGGTATGTGGGATACCTTCTTGCTGCTGATAAAACATTCTGCAATTTTCCTTATTTCTTATTTCAGTTATAGTCATTTGCCAATCTGATATGAGGAGGCAAGGCCATTATCGGTATATAACAAGTTCTGAAGCTAGAGTAAGGTATAATTAGGATTGTTGGCTCATCTCATTTTATGCTACTAATCCTGTTTAGAACATGCCTGAACATTCAATCAGTAGTTTCCAACATAAGATGAATCTCAAATCCTCTTAGGCAAGAGGATGGATATTGATCTTATCTCTAAAAAAACATTTAGAGTGATGGCAACATGTCACTCATAGAAGAAAGCAACAACCAGTCCCTGTTATCTAATGCAACCCATTCCACCGCAGCCCCACTGGAGCTGAGCAATGAATTTCATATCCTCCCCCTGGAAGAAAGCATGCAGACACCTAGAGAAGGGACATCATCAAGTGTTCCTGTGACCAGAAGAAAAAAAATTAACAGATTAACAGAGTTATAACAGACCTTGTAGATCAGTGGTCGCCAACCGGTGGGCTGTGGCCCACTGGGGGCCAGTGAGAAAATTTTGGTGGGCCACAGAGAAATGTCCCCCCAAAACACTTAATCCAGGCTGCTTCCTGGATTATGGCCCACCCACCCGCTGGACCCCACCCTTCGGCCGAGCACAAACCTACAAAAAGCAGTGCAGCCTTCACCGGCCAGGACAAGGTAATGGTGCTGTTACAGCAAAAGGGAGCTGGCTGAAACAGTGATGGTGGGCTGAAACAGTGATGGAGATGGCTGGAAGGTGCAGGAGCGCCATACTACTTGCATTTGCGCAGCACTCCCGCACCTTCCAGTTTGCATCTCCTGGCCTGGACTCTTCCTCGATGGCCATGGGCTGTAGGGATGGCCCAGGGCAGGAAAAGTACCAGCTGATGGTGGTGGGAAGGGGTGGAGTGGGTAAGTCTGCACTCACCATCCAGTTCAGAGGTCCGGAATGGGGCATCAGTTTCCTTGTCCCTCTCGGCGCTCTACTCTGCTGCCCCCCCCAACCCCAGCCATCACTGCCCAGGGAAAACACAGGAAAAGCAAGCAGAAATAGCTCTCGCTGGGACAAAAGAGCTGAGATGGAGGAAGGCACAGGCAAGAGAAGATGGAAGCTACCACTTTTGAAAAGCACTGCTTTCTGTTGCCTGTGCCTTCTGATCTCTGGTCTTTTGCCCCAGCAAGAGCTACGCTTCTGCTCACTTACTTTTCCTGGGGGCGGGCAGCAGAGACGTCAGGGCTGGTCTCCCCCCTCAGCAAGCCAGGCCTGGAGGAACGCGAAGAATTGCGGGCGAGCACTGGAAAAAGGTGTTTTGGAAATGCCAACACACGTTTCCAGCATGCTCCTCTCTGTCCTGAAGTAGGATTGAGTGGGGGGAAGGGAGCAGGGGGGAGGGTAGGAGGGAAGGAGAAGCCCAGATGGCTTTCGTTTGGCATGTGGTGGGGGGAGAGACCAAATGCACAAACCAAAAGAGTGCTGAGAAAGATGGACTCCTAACAACCAGCCTGTTTGTGCAGGCGAGAGCTCAAGCTTTTCTGGGCTCAACACACACCCCCTTCGACCTTCACACAGGGAGGGACCCTTCTCTGCTTGGAAAGGGTGGGAGAAACCTGGAGCTTAGCCTCGGAGAGTCCTCTTCTTATGTGGAGGCCAAAGGGGAGGGGTGTTGCCTGGTTATTAGGAGCCCGTCTTCATCGGCGCTTCCAGCCTGGTTTTCCTTCCCTCCTGCAACTCCAGACAGCCACACCTGGCAAACGAGGGAGAGGTTTCCTCTGACTTGGGTGAGATATGAGATGGCTCTGCTTTTCTTCCGTTTGAGGGGGAGCCGGTTCCTCCCATCCAGATCTTCCCAGACTTCAGGCACCATGTGGCTTCCTAAACCCTCCCTCTTTCCCCCCCCAAAGTATGAGAGAGACTCCTCCTTTCCCTTCGCTCTGCCCCACAGTTATGATTAAGCATTTATGATTTTGTTATAATTAAATAAGAATTTTAATATTTTATATACATACATATATATAAAATATTTTTTAAATATTAAATTTATATTAAATATACAAAATAAAATTTTTATATTAAATATATTATCTTTTTAAAAATTGGACTAGTGGTCCTCGGGATTTAAAAATATGAGTTTGGTGGTCCCTGAGTTCCAAAAGGTTGGTGACCCCTGTTGTAGATCATCTAGTCCAACCAAGCAGGAGACCCTACATCAGGGGTGTCAAATTCGATTTCATTGAGGGCCGCATCAGGGTTGTGTATGACCTCAGGAGCCAGGGTGGGCGTGGCCAGCTTGACATCGCTCGTGTCAGGGACACCTGTGGTGGCCCGAGTGCTTTGCCAGCAAAAACGGGCTCCCACTCTCCATTTTCAGCCACAATATTCTCCTGCAGCCCTCTTCCAGCCAAAACGGAGCTCGCTGGCAGAGGCATCGTGGGCCAGTCCTTTGCTGTTTCCAGGGTGGCCCCATAGACCAGATCTAAGCACCCCACAGGGTCGGATCTGGTCCCAAGGCCTTGAGTTTGACACCCCTGCTCTACATCATTTCTGACAAATGGCAGTCCAGTCTTTTCTTGAAAGCTTCCAGTGATGAAACTCCCACAATTTCCGAAGGCAAAATGTTACATTGGTTGCTTGTTCTCACTGTCAGAAAATTTCTCCTTACTTCTAGGTTGAATCTCTCCTTGATCAGCTTCCATCCATTGTTCCTTGTCTGGCCTTCGGGTGCCTTGGCAAATAGCTTGACCCCCCCCCCCATCTCTGTGGCAGCCCTTCAAATATTGGAACACTGCTGTCGTGTCCACCCTGGTCCTTCTCTTTCACTAGACTAGCCATACCGAGTACTTGCAACCATTCATCGTATGTTTTAGCCTCCAGTCCTTCTTGGTTGCTGTTCTCTGCACATTTTCTAGAGTCTCAACATATAATGTGATCAAAACTGGATGCAGTGCTCTAGGTGTGGTCTTACTAAAGCTTTATAGAGAGGTATTAGTACCTCACTTGATCTTGATTGTATCACTCTGTTAATGCACTGGCTTTTTGGGCTGCTGCCAGACACTTCTTGCTCATATTTAACTGGCTGTCCACACCAAGATCCCTCTCACAGTTACTGCTATTAAGCCTGGTTTCACCCCATCTATATACTTTTGGCTTTTCTTGCCTAAGACTTTACTTTTCTCCATATTAAATTTCATTTTAAAATAAGCCAGACTTTCCCAAGGAAAAAAAAATGTGATAGGAGACTCATTTCTCAGGAGAATGGAGTCAGCCATCTGTAGACCAGACAATCAATCTACAGCAGGGATGTCAAACTGGATTTCTTCAAGGCCGGATCAGCATTGTAGTTCTCCTCTGCAGGCCGACAGGGTGGGGTGGGGGAGTGGGACAGATACTTCCTGCAGCACCCAGCTGTCCAAAACGGCATGGGGGTCCACACGCGACTCACCTGCACCTCATTTTCACCCTTCATGGCCTCCTGCAGCACTCTGCCAGCTGTTTTTGGGCCTTTTTCAGCCTGGTTTTGGGCCTATTTTTGCCCACATTCAGGTCCATTTTCAAGCCTTTTTGGGCCTATTTTTCAGGTCATTTTTGGCCTGTTTTTTGGGGGCCATTTTCGGCTGGCAGAGTGCTGCAGGAGGCCATGGAAGGTGAAAACGAGACACAGAGGGGGCTCTCAGGCAGCTTCTTTTAGCCGCCAGAGGCACTACGTCCTTTGATCTTTCCAGTGTGGCCCCATGGGCTGAATTTGGTCCACGAGCCTTGAGTTTGACACTCCTTATCTAGGGAGATACCTTGTCTCCCTGCAGCAAAAATCAAAGATGCAACTGAGAGCTTTACTAAAAGAATCAAGTCCACAGAGTACTACCACTTTCTTCTTCACAAAGGGATGAATGACATGAACATGAGCCAGAAAACAATATCAAGAAATTAGGAGCAGGTAGGCAAGAAAGTTAAGGAGTTAGGAGCACAAATGGTGTTTTCAAATGAAAGGAATAGTGTTTTCAAATGAGGAACAAAGAATTTTAGGAATGAAGGTTTAAGAGTTGGTGTTGCCAAGATAATTTCTGATCCCTAGACCATGGTCTGCATTATATAATAAGGGATGAGCTGTACCAGAAAGAAAAAATGACTGGCACAGCTTACCCAAAGGGCTTTAAATTAAAACTGAGGGGGAAGAGTGACCAATTTTTAGGATCTTTAGGGACTAATCCCAAGCATAAACCCCAAGACAACCAATCAAACAAAGAGAGAGGGAGTGATGGGAAGAAGAAAAACTCAGATATAAAGCAGGAGATGTAGGAAGAATAGCCAAGGTCAGCCATTAAAAGACTCAGATGCCTATACAATAATGTTTAAGGAACAAACGGTAAACTTGAAGTTACTAGTACATGAGAGCAGGTATGATATAATTGCCATTATGGAAACTTGGTGGGATGAAACTCATGACTGGAATATGTTGCTGGAATGATATAAACTGTTGAAACAGACCAGGGGTTTACCGGTTTGCACCTATTCTACCTATTGCACCTATTCTACTGGTTTGCACCTATTTGCTAGAACTTGTTAACTTTCTAAGCAATTCAGAGAACTGGTTGTTAGAAAAAAATCTCCTTTTGTTTTCCCCCCCCACTTTACTGGTCTAATCCTGTAAGGAAGGCAGGAAGGAAACATTCTGGTGTTGTTGCTTACAGAAACTGCCTCGCCGTTAACTATTATTACATTCTTGGCAGGACTAGACTTCCTGTTTCTGGAGCTTCTCTTGAGGTTTTTTTCTCTCTCCTTTGCTGATACTTTGCTTTGTGTGGAGCCCAAAATTGACATATGTGTAGCCTTGGAAACCTGACAACTTGACTTTCTTAAAGGGGAAGGGTTATCCTTAATTTTCCTCCATATCAATATAAGTGAATTTCTTATTAAATGTTGGTTAAAGTACGCATGTGTCTTACCTTTTTTCTCACATAAGTATGTGTGCCAACCTTCCTGGAGGTCATGACCCTCTAGTGTTAGTATTCTCTTGTTTTTTAGTTTAACCCAATCCTTGATCCAATTTAATGTTGCTGCCTGATAGTAAAGTTCCCATTCCGGCAACCCAAAACCACCTCTGCTTTTATTATCCTGCATCAATTTTAATTTAATACGTGGTTTTTTGCCCCGCCAAACAAATTTGGTTGTTATTTTATTCAATTCAATAAAAAATGGTTTTCCTAATTTTATCGGGATTAAAATCTCTGACCAAGCATGTTTTCCTGTCTTGTTTCAATTATTTTTTCATGTAACTTTTTATAGAACTCTTTTTGATTCGCATTTGGGGCATAAATCCCCACTAATAGTATTTGTTTTTGTAATATATTCAATTGTACCATCAAAATTCTTCCTTGTTCTTTGGCATAGATTTGTTTAGTATTTATTCTTTCCTAATGTACATAATCACCTCTCTCTCTTTTTGGTCTGCCAATGCTATGTATAATTCATCTAATTTAGGATATTCCAGACATTTACTGTATTTTTTTTTGAATATGTACTTTTTGTAAGCATATGACATCGATATTTTATTTCACTAATTTCGCTAACGTTTGTTTTCTCTTGGCCGAAGAGTTCAATCCATTAATATTTATTGAAATTAATTTAATTTCTTCTTCCACCCTGTTAGTTATACAGCTGCCTTATTCTTCTATTAACTCTTGCCTCTCTCTTGTTCTCAGTCCTTTCTCTTCTTGGTTGTTCTCTCTCCTCTCTGTCTCTTTCTTCTTATTCTTCTAACACCTCCCATCATTGATCTTCTTGTTGATCTTGATTCTTACTCTCCATTTCTTCTTTACTGCTTGTTTCTTCCTCTATTCTGGCCAATTGTTCGTGTAGTTCCTGTACTTTATTAATGGTATCAATTCTTATTCTCCTCTCCTGCCAGGTAACTAGCATTCCTTCTGGGACCAACCACCTAAACCAGATGTTTTGCTTATTTAATAGTGTTTCTAAGAATTTGTATTCTTTTCTTAGGTCTCTCACTCGCCTCGGGACCTGCTTTAAGGTCACGATTTCTTTATCCTTATAGATCATTGGCTCATCTTTCATCATTTTATATATGATGTCTCTCACATTTATTCTCGCAAACCTTATGTGGACCTCCCTTGGGAGTTTGTTTCACTTTGCATAATTTGTATGGATCCTGTAGACCTCATCTATTTCCTTTATGATGTCTTGCTGGTCCCATTCCAGTGTTTCCGCTATCAATCATGCCATTATGGCTCCTAGGTCCTCATCTTTCATTTCTTGTACATTTTGAAAGTGCAGGTAAAATGTTGTGCGCTCCATCTCTAAATGGATTATTGAATCTTTCAAGTCTCTATTCATTGCTATCACTTTCCTATCCATTGCTTCTACTTTCTGTTTTGTTTGCTCTGCTTTTGCTTCTACAGTTTTTATTTTTTGGTCGTTTTTTTTTCTATTGTTTGCTGAATCATTTCTATTTTTCCATCTAATTTTTGAATGTTGCCTTTCATCTCTCCCATTTCCGTCTTCGAGTCATTATGGTTTGTTGACATTGTCAGAGCACGCCGGCATCTTTCCCTCTCTCTCTCATGTATGAAAGAGCTCGCCTCGCTCGGGCGTTTGGCGAAGCACACGAGTTTCGCAGTCGGAGAGGGAGGCGGCGGCGAAAAGGACGCGGCAGCAACGGCAGGATGCTGCAAGTCAGGACCTTGCATTGAAGCAGCCCGGGGGGCACGTAGCCACCTCCCTCCTGCCCACCTTGAGGATTTGCCTTTTGTTGTTGGTATACTTGGCTTCAGGCGCTCATGTCGCCGCCTTCCCTTTGCCTTCGAAGGTAAAGTAAATTATTTTAAAAACCTCCGCTCATCCCACCAGGGCAGAGCCGTATGGGCTGGGCAGAACCAGGAAACACCCCCGGCTCACTTTCCCGGCTCTGCCCAGCTCGCACGGCTCCGGCGCGGCCCTGATGGGATGAGCGGAGGTTTTTAAAATAATTCACTTTACCTTCGAAGGCAAAGAGAAGGTGGCCACAGGAGCGCCTGAAGCCAAGTGTCTCCTCAGGGCTCCGGTTGCAGGGAGGAGCCCTGACTGGCTGCACGTGGCTGCGCCAAATGCCGCGGCATTGCTGTAACACTACGGCAGCAAGGGAGAAGGGAAAGCAATGGTGGCGGAAGGTCTCCCGATATGAAGTGCTCCACCAACACAGGCAGCACCATATCCGGGCATGCAACAAAGTACTTCCTAACGGCAAGCGCCCCCCCCCCGCTATTCCCCCCCCATTTCGCATGTTTAATATGGGCCTTAATTTGGGGGGAGGGGCTTAATTTGATTTTATGCCAATAAATCATGCTGGGGCTTCCTATTGGTGGAGGCCGTATTGTTGGAAAAACACGGTATGTCTCTTTCCTCCGATTTTTCCCACGCTTATAACAACCACCACAAGTCCAATCTTCACAAAAATCCAGTCCTCCAATCTAATAGCTACCTCTCCACCTTCATCCGATCATTTCCAAAAGTTGTTTCGATGTGGCTGCTGCTATCATTGTTATACCTTCCTCATCAGTGTGATTGCCATGGCTTCAGTCCACCAGTAATATGGCCGATCACTCACACACATTGGAGTTTGTTTGGGTTCTTTAACTGGCAGTTGCCCTCCATCAGGTTGCACCTCTGGCTTCCTTACACTTTCAGAGATCCCCCCAGGATTCGCATGCCCCTCAGGGGGCCTCCAAGCACGCAGATTAGGGATGAGAGAGCGGAGCCCGATCTTCTCTCTCTGCACCATTGTGGCGCCACAACCAGAAGTGCCAGAAATGAGGATTCGCTTTTGAGAAGGGCCAGCCTCCCTCATGCAGGACTGGGGAGCACTGCTCTCCTCTTGCTCTCCAGAGATCTGTCAAGGCAGAAGTTAAATTTAGAGGAAATGGCTTCCTTGCAAACTTTGTCTTCTGCGATTCCACATGCAGCAGCGTCATCCTCCATCTCCTGCTTTGCTGGGAGGGACCACTGGGCAGGGAAACGCCAACAATGTCTGAGATTGGAAGAAGAATGTCTCCTTTGGTGTGCTGTGTACATGCATCATTCCAAGCTTAGAGACTTTTACACACATCATTCCAAGCTTGGAGACTTTTATCCACATCTGGCCTTGCAAACTGCCAATCATGCATGGGCTTGGGGAAAAGGCCCTTTCTCTGTGGCTAAAAGTCCCCAAACTTAGAATGTGTTATATGTGCGTGCACATGCACACATGCTTGGCTGCCAGCAATTTGGGGAGGCAAGGAACTTGTGGGGCACCAAATTGTCTCCATGTCAATTTAGCCAGTGCGACTTGTTCCATCCTGACCCAGCCATCCTGAGTCAGCCACGCCTAGTGAGTGGTATTGAGTTGGCCATACCCAGCCAGTCATGCCCATCTAGTCACAGACACCCAGCTGTGACCACCCAGCCAAGCCTACCTAGCCATGCCCACCTGGCTGTTATGAGTCATCATAGCCTTACATGCAACTGGCCCTTTGAGGGCAACCATAATGCTGATGCAGCCCTCAATGAAATTGTGTTTGACATCCCTGATCTAGCAGCTTACAGGGAATGTCTGGTTCAGCTTTTCCCTGACTCTTTGTGATTACTGCTGCTGCCAATTGGTTTGAAGGGATAACTAGTCAGACAATTTTAGTTCTGGAACTGTTGTATTGCTGTAATCTGGACAGGGCATCCACTAGAAAGTTTTGTCCCCCTGGGATGTAGCACAGGGTAAAATTAAAATTATTGAAATATTGAGCCCAGCAGGCTTGCTTGGAGGATAACTTCTGTGAGGGTTTTAAAGCCTCCAAGTTCTTGTAATCTGTCCATACTTCAAATGGGTGTTTGGACTCTTCTAGGAAAAGCCACCCAGTTAGCAATGCCCATCAAACTGCATAAGCTTCTTTCTCCAACACTGCCCACCTCTGTTCTGTGTTAGTTATTTTTCAGAGGTTGAAGGATTCCCTGGGGGTTCTCTTGTAGCAACACAGCTCCTACAGCCATATCACTAGTGTCCACTTGAATCATAAAGGGAGCATCTGGGTTTGGGTTCCACTACAAACAGCTGTTTAAGTTTCTTGAATGCTACCTGGCATTCCATGGTCCACTTTAAAGGTTGGCTAGGTTTGGGTTTTCCTTCCCCTTTCGTCTTTAGTAGCTTCATGGTAGGGCGATTTTAGTAGCTTCATGATTTGCACAAAAGGGAATGAATTGCTGGTAAAAGTTTACAAATCATAGGAAACTTTGAAGTTGCTTCCTTGTGTGAGGAGGGCCTCACTCCAGCAATGCCTTAACCTTTTCTGGGTCCATTTCTATCCCCTCATGTGAAATTTGGTATCCTAGGTATTCAATTTTATCTTGATGGAACTTGCACTTGGAGAGCTTAGAATACAGCTCAGCTGCCCATAATATTTTTTAGCACTTCTCACATGAGTTTAAACATGTTTGTCTCATTTCAGTGTCAATCAGAACATCATCTAAATACACCAGCACCCCTTTGTATGGGTGTTCATGCAGGACTTCATTTATTGGTTGCCCCTTGTAATGCAAAGGAGAACACTCTGAATTGGAAGCATCCCCGGGAGCAGTTGAAGGTTCTTTCCATTCATCTCCCTCTTTAATCCTAACTCAGTAATATGCTTCATATAGGTCCAATTTCATAAAAATATTTCTCTTGGCTAGGAGGGCTGACATGTCTTCATGTCAGGGATATACATTTTTCACACAGACTGCATTAAGCCTGTGATAATCCATGCACAAGCAGAGAGAGACATCTTTCTTTTCTTGGAATAAAACTGGAGTGGCTATTCAGGGCCAGGCTGGCTGGATGAACCTGCATTGCAGATTTTTGTCTATAAATGTGTGGAGTTCTTCTGGCTCCCAAGGGGTCATAGAGTACAGTTTAGGTACTGGCAATCCAGCAATGGGGAGGATCTCAATGGGGCAGTCTGTCGGCCAGTGAGGTGGAAATGCATCAGACCTTTTTTGCTAAAGATGTCCCATAGGTCACAATATTCCTTGGAAACATTGGGGTCCCACCTCGGTTGATTTTGTGTCACAGCAGCTAGTTTCATTACGCTATGAATGGTTTGGCTGTTAACCTTTCAGAGAGAAGTTTTTCTCTCTCTCACCCTTCCTTCCTCCCCGGTCAGATTTTTAACAGACTCCTTGCCAGTTAACATAAGGGCTCCATTTCTGAAGCCATGCCAATACCAGCAAGAGGAGACTCCCCAATCCCAGATCCACAATAAAGCTTAGGGTTTTTCAGTGATTCTCCAACTGTGTTTCCATCAACTCCATTTTAAAGTGAGCTGGGGTTCCCCCAGCCACAGTGCCATCTAGTTGGCAAAATTCTATAGGAACCCTCAGTTGTCAACTAATTGGCTAACTGACATGCCAGCTCATGGAACTCTTGGTGTAAGCTGCCAACCTCCTGTGACCCTGGTTGATGGTTTTGATGTGGATTCGTGTTTTGTGTTGGACAAGTAGGTCTTCAAACCACTCGTGCAGGGCCAATATGAACTGATCGAAGCTTTGAAGCTCTGGGGCATTATCTTTGTGGAGGGAGAACATCCACTCCACTGTAGTGCCTTCCAATACCATTGTTACACATTTGACCTGGGCAGCTTCAGTACCTGGATCTGCTCCATATTCCTGCATATAGTTCCATGTCTGGGTGAGGAAGAACCCCAATTGCTTTGGGTCTCCTCTGTACTTCATGCCTAAGGCTGGGGGCCTTGCAATTCCCTGCTGTGGTAGGAAGGGCTGGTTGTGGGTTGCTTGGGCCAGAATGGGTCCAGGTGTGATGGCTACCACCAGCTGCCTGTTCTGATATTTTGGGAATCTGGTGCCTTAGGCACCACTGCAAATTCTTCTCCCAGGGCTGGCATCCTTGAAGGGAGGAAGATGGCTATCAGGTTTCCAAGTGATTAAATCCATTTAAAAAGAAAAGAGCAAAGTCCATCTTCCAAAACAATTTATTTTATTTAAGGAAAGCATCAAATTGGCTAAGTCTGTTGTAATTCCAGATCTGACACAACCGGGATTACACCACATAACATTTGAAGTTAGATACAGCCCTCAAGTCACATTCCCCAATGGAAGGAAATCAACGTTTCCTGGTGTCATCAATCTCCAACTCCAGGTCACAGCAGAGTCAGCTTTTGTTCCCACGGGAAGAAGAACCACCTAGACTAAACAACTCTATTTCCACTCCTCCCACCTTAGGAATGTGGCAAGCCCAAAACCCTTCCCCCCCATAAGCAGCAAAGAGAAAGAAAGAAAAGGAATATATAATAAGGCTAAATAAAATGGCTAGGCATATGTCAATTTTGGGCTTGACAATGGGTCGGTTTGGCACCTCTGGTTCCTGTTAGTGTCCATATTCCCCAATTTCCCATATTTTTTTCACACCACCAGCACTCTTTCCCACCCAAATGTCCTCTCATCCTGGTTATAACAGTTGCTAGTGAGCTTCAAAGAAAGTGAAGATGGGAAGCTGACACTGGCTTTGTCTGGGATCTCTTGTTTTTCTTTCTCTGTGGTACTGTGTTAAATTGAATTTTTGTAATCTCATTTTTCAGTTTTTCAAGAATCTTGGGGAAATGAGTGAAAAAGTTTGGTTATAATATAGGTATCGGCATATGGGAGAAAATGTGAGAACTGGTGATGTTCTATAATTCAAGAGGTAACTTTTATAAAATGATAAATAACATTGGCTAATTTGTCTAAAAGGTATAAAAACATCAAATCAGGGTTAAATATCAGAGTTGAAAAGGAGTCTTTTTATTATGCATGGTAGATTTGTGATAAAGCCAAGAAATTTTGGGTACAAATCTATTCAATGATGCAAAAGGTATTGTAGAATAATATCATGATAAAATCAGTTGTCAGGGTTCCAACTAATGCACCCACAGAAAGCAGAACTCTGAGGCAGGCAAATTCCTCCAAGAACAGTTTTATTGGATACATCTTATTGGCACAATTGGTGAAAGCCAACTCTAAAAGTCCCTGTGGCTTTCACCTAATTAAAAGTAAAAGTTCCCCCTTTCCCCCGAGTCACTGGTCACGCTGTCCAATCCAGGTGCTGGCCAGTTGCTTGGTTACTTCACTCCTTCTCTGACCAGCCACCTGTGAGAATGTAGTTGATTCCCACAGGAAAGTTTTATTGCTTTGGCTACAAAACTCCATATATTTTCCCCCTCCTTCTGTTGTGTGGCAACCCTAAAGCCTCCAAGATAGCCTCAGCCATGTTCACTTCAGGGTTGACAATGGGAACCCTTTGATGAGGAGCTCCTAGAAGAGAAAACAAATTAAATGGGGTTAATCAGTGTTCAAACTAACCATTTGTCAGCCTTCAAGAATCTTTCTTCTGAAGCCATCTTTAATGGACAAATAATCTTAGTTGAGGAAGAAAAGAGAAAGGGGGGAAAGAAAATGGAGAATTTAGAACTTAAAAAAGCAACCAAGAAAGGGAAAATTAAGGTGAAAAATCGATACAATGTCAGAAAGCAACAGAAAAGAGAAATACAACAGAGAGGGGAGACTATTAGGTGAGCATGAATTTGATTTATGTCTGTACAAAAAGATATAACCCGGGGTTAAGCCGCTTTCCAAAAAGAAGTTTTATGTATTTATGTTTTGTGTTTTGTTTGTCTATGTTTGAATTAATAAAACTCTAGAAGAATGTTGGAAGAGAACAATGAAATTGCAAATAAGACAGATGGTTACAATGAATATATACAAATCAAGGCAAAAGAAATATAATTGAATAGAAGGAAAGGGAGAAATAGAGAGAAGTTGGGAAAAGATATGAAGTTGAATATATAAGATAAATATGCATACTAAATTGTGCTTGTATGGAAATGTGATAATTTGGAATTATGCTGTCTTTAAATAAGATGTTTTATTTGTTTTTCAGAAAAGATGTCTTATGTTTTTATATTCTACGTTTTGTTTGTCTGTGTATTGTTTTTAAAAATTAATAAAATTTGTTTTTAAAAAAAGAATCTTTCTTCTGCTTGTCTTTCCGGCTGCCATAAGGGGGAGGGAAGATAAATTGGGCTTTGTGGGAGGGGAAGAGTGCTGGCAGCTCGATAGGGTGAACTGTAACACTTGGGAAAACTTTATTGTTTATGCTTGTTTACTGCGCAGCTGCAGCATCTTATCTATCCAGGTCAAGGTCAACAGCCAGATGTTTGAATCACCACCTGAAGATGCCCCACATGATATTATATACATCTCAGATTGGATGGCCAGTTTGAACTATTGTGGGTGGGAATGTTGCCATAACTTTGTATATGTGATTTTCACGCCTAATGCCTCAGATCTTGAATTCTTTTGATGCTACCACTTGATTTCCAATAAAAGTCCTTTTCTCTATAACAGTCTAATGGTTTCTTTCTTGGATTTTGAATGGAGCCTCACCTGATATTATTCAATATCTCAGTTTACCAGCCCACCCGGAGATTTAAAATGTTATCTTCCCAGGGGTCTGAAAAACAATGTCTAACTCAGCCAGCGAACAGGAAGATTTGGGAGCTGCTGGAAAGACCTCTCTGCTTCTGGATGCTGCAGGAGAGGCCGAGCTGCTAGCAGGGCTGTAGATCAAAGAGAAACTGGTGGTCTGACCCAAATGGTCCTTGGGAGCCAGATGGAAAGAACTGGAGGAAAAAACCCCAGGGGTGACAACTAGAAGATGCCGTCGGGGAGAGGAGGCTTGGGAGGAGGAACAAAGAAGAAACCATCTGCTGGCACAAGCCTTACATCTCTTAAATGAGGCTATGGAAGGAAGCAAACCTGACGAAAGGTATGAATTGCCGATTTGTGAAGAATCTAGGAGAGAGAAGGGGGAGGCAGGAGCACTGGGAGCCCAGCCAGCCATCCCCATAAATCAACCTGGGCAAATGGCGGCTGCCGCCTCAAGGCCCTCTGGTGCACAGAGATGTCTAATTCCAAAAGTTCCTCCATTGGAAGTAAAATATGGGGGGGGGGGGATCCCAAAGAGTTAGGATTTTTCCTAGCCCAGGTTTGGAACCATATGGAAGAAGATGGTGATGATTTTTCATTAGAAGCAGCTAAAGTGAGATGTGTCACCAGGGCTTTAAAAGGAACCGCTGCAAAGTGGGTGGTGACATTGCATAATGATAATGTCCCTCAATTGATAAACTATGACCTGTTAATGGCAACATTACGCACCCGATTTGAAGATCCACTGGCCGAATGTAAGGCTAGGATTAGAATGAAAACAATAAACTAGGGGCTGAGGTCTTTGGCCGAATACACCCAGGAATTTAGAGAGTTGGCATGCCATATTCGAGGCTGGTCCCGGGAGCTCTGATAGAAGCATTCAAAGATGGGCTGAATGGAAATTTTTATCAAAGCTGCATCGCCAGAAAAGACCCGAGTGACCTGCAACTCTGTGTTAGCAGCAGAGTTGGAAATTGATTTGAAATGGGGGGGGGGGGCTAGCAAGGCTTCCCAGAATTCTCCCTGACTCTTCCCCAAAGTGCCTCACACCAGCTGAAACCACTGCCCTGAATGCCGCCACCACCGCTCCCCACATTGCTTGGGATGTCTCCCAGGGACTAAGAGTTCAGCCAAGCTACCTGCAAAAGCCCCCCTCTCTCTCCTCCCTCCCTCCCTCCCCCCTCTCTCTCTGAGCACTCGAGGAGAGAAGCAGCCAGAATCATTCTCGTCTATCAAGATCCCGGACAAAGTTTCTTGCACTGCTTCTGCGAGCGCTCAGAGAGAGAGAGAGAGAGAGAGAGAGAGAGAGAGTTCCGACACCAGGCAGTAACGAAGACAGGAAGCCAAGTAGGCTTTGACTGGTGGAGAGGCCTGGCTCGGAAGACCGACTGATTGGCCTCCTTTGGCAGCTGAGGTGCCCCTCAGAAACAGCAGTGGCAGGAACTGCTTACGTGGTTCCAGCAACCTTTCTGTCCCTCGGCAGCCATCGCTGCCGCCCATTTCCATAGTGACGCTGCATAGTGGTGGCAACAACCGCTGCCACCTTCTTGGCCATCATGGTCAGAATCATCGCGGGCAGGGAGTGCCCTTCTTCATCCTGCCCACCCCGCCAGACTGGGGCTTGATGAAGACTCATGTTCGCTGCTTTTCTGGCTCGCTTCCTCGCGCCCGCCTGACCGCCTATCTGGCTGGCTGGCTGGCTGGCTGGCTGCAGGCGGCTGGCCAGAGGACTGTAATTTCCCTGAGTGGCTGAGGCGAGAAAGGAGCGAGAGGAAACTCCTTCCCCGGGAGTCAAAGTGCTGAAGCACGAGTGGCGCAGGAAACCTTGACCAGGCTCCTCAAGAGAGGTGGTACACGGGATTTAAAATTATGAGTTTGGTGGTCCCTGAGATCCAAAAGGTTGGTGACCCCTGGAACAGATCCAGGAAACTATGGACCAATCAGCCTGACATCAATACTTGGGAAGATCCTAGAAAAGATAAGAGCACCTAAAAATGAAGCAAACAACTAATAGAAGCCAGCATGGGCTCGTCAAAAACATATCATGTCAGAGAAAACTTACTAACTTCTTTGACAAAGTGGCTAAATTAATGGATAAGGGAAACATTGTGGACATAGTTTACTTAGACTTCAGTAAGGCATTTGACAAAGTAGACAACAGCCTACTTCTTTGGTAAGATAAAACAAGTAGGATAAACAGAAGCATCACCAAATAAATTCATAACTGGCTAACAAATTGCATTTAGCAGTAAGTCCTCTATGAAAGTACACCTACGTGGAGAGAAGCATGCAGTGGGGTACCTCAAGATTCTGTCTAGGCCCAGTGCTCTTCAACAACTTCATAAATGATCTAGATGAGGGGATAGATGGTAACTATCCCCTTTGCAGGCGACATCAAGCTGGCAAGAATAGCCAACACTTCAGAAGATAGGTTCAAGATCCAGAAGGATCTTGACAGACTTGAACTCTAGGCCGTATCTAACAAGATGCAATTCAGTGGTGAAAAAAAGTAAGGTTCTACATGTAAGCAAGAAAAATCAAATGCAGAGATACAGAAAAGGTGGCACCTGGCTCAATAGTAGCAACTGTGAGAGAGAGTTAGGTGTCTTATTAGACTACAACTAAAACATGAGCTAGCAGTGCGCGGCAGCCTCTAAAAAAGCCAGTCCTAAGTTGTATTACAGATAAGTTCAAGATCATGTGAAATGATAACACTACTTTATACTGCACTGGTAAGAACACACTTGGAATAAACCTGCATCCAGTTTTGGTCACCACAATAAAAAAATTGAGATGTATTATGGTAAAAAGTGTATGGTGAAGAACAATATACATGTGATAAAGGATGATAACCCATATGATGAATAATTGTGGGAACTAGGTATGTCTAGTCCAAGGGTGGGCTATTAATTTTTCCAAAGGGCCACATAAAAAGCTAGGATTGTTGTGGAGGGTCAAAGCAATAGGTTGATCTTAATTCTGTTCAATATTAATTTCATCAGCTTATAAAAAAGCAGTAAATTATACAGTTTTGATTAATTGCTACTGGAAAGAATACATGTTATGCCTTATTTACATTTGATTTTTAAGTTCCAATTGACCTTACACAGGCCAAACAGGGACAGCCTGGGGGCCATAAAATGTCAAGGTCTGGCCTACTCTAACAAAGAGAAGTACTAGGAATAACATGACAGCAGTCTTCCAGTGCTTGAGGTGCTGTCACAAAGAAGAGAGAGTCAACATATTCTCCAAAGCAGTTGAGGGAAGGACAAGAAGTAATGCTGGAAGAACATTTAAAGCAGAGTTCCCCAATCTGTGGGCTGTAGCCCACTACCAGGCCATGGCCTGTTGGCCACCGGGCTGTGTGAACAACTGGCCAGTGCGCACACATGCATGTGTGTGCACCCCACACTTGCAAAAGCATCTTGGTGTCACAATGTTAGTGATGTCATGAGCATCACTCAGGTGCTAGCATTGCTGTAAGCATTGCATGGGTGTTGGCATCGCTGCAAGCGCACCCACCCACTTGCACTAGCATTGCAGTGTCATGTGGGCAGTAGTGATGCTGTGAGTGTCATGCAGGTGCTAGTTTCGCTGCAAGCACAATCCTCCCAATTGTGCTAGTGTCATGCAGATGCTAGCATTACTGGAGCATCACATGGGTGCTTGTGGCCCCATTTGTGTCATGCATGTGGCCCCGTTCGTACATGCCTGGGCTTGCACATATGCCTGCCCCTCCCCCCCAGCTGCCAACCCAGAAAGGTTGAAGAACTCTGATTTAAAGAAACATCCAAGCTAGAACTAAGGGTAAATTTCCTGACAGTGAGAACAATTAATCAGTGGACCGTCTTGCCTCCAGAAGTTGTGGGAGCTCCAACACTGGAGGCTTTTAAGAAGAAATTGAACAAGGATAAAAAGATTATTAAAAATTATAAAAATTATTTTCCTAATAGGAAAAAGCAAAGGAAAAACAAACAGAAGTATCAACATGTAACAATAATAGGAGTGTAACAAATTAATTTTAACTAAATTTCTCTTTGTATTGGCTTATTTAAAATTCTGTTAATTATATCAACATGTTTATAATTATCAACCCTCTTTGTATTTAATTTATACATAGCAATGATTGTTCTTCACCTAATTTTTACCTCTTATCTCTATCCACTTTGTTGTTTTAAGAAACATAAAAATTCAATATTAGTATAGTTGGTACAGTTAATTTTGTGTCATTATGACAATAATATAACATTAATAATGAGTAAATAATTGTTTCTCCATTTTAGTTAACTTTCCTTAAATAATTGGTCTTTTATACTTTTAGATTTCTAACTTCTGTTTCTGTTAGCCATTAAAAACAAATCCCATGTTAAGAAGCATTCAAAACCTTTTCCTTAATTTTAAATGTTCTTCTGATCTACCCATTTCTGCATACTGTTATATTTTTTAAATTACATTTTTATCTATAGGGACCTCTTAGTTTTTCACTGTTGTGCAAACATCATTCTAGCCCCAGAGGTGGCACGCAGAGCCCTCTCTCTGAGCATGTGAGCCGTTGCCCCAGCTCAGCTACCACCGGCCAGCTAATCTTCAGGCCTCTGCCACGCATGTGCTGGGGCGGGGTGCATGTGCAGGAGGTGGGGTGCATGTGTGGGGGGTGGGGCACATGCCGGGCGCACATGCATGCACAGGGATGCGTATGCATGAGCAGGGCACATGTGCAGGAACACATGTGCATGGAAGGGGGGACTCACGTGCATGCACGGGGTGGGGTGCATGTGCAGGGGGCAGGGGACATGCGCAGGGGGTTGTGTGCACATTGCACGCATGCACGTGCACTTTGGCACTTGATGCCGAAAAGGTTAGCCATCACTGTTCTAGCCGCTGTTAACACATGTAAAATTAAATATGTATTGTATTCCCTTTACCAATAAAATATTTCTGGTTTTAAATTTTAAATCTATATGTTGCTTTACCATTTTTTCTAACTATGACACTACACTACATACTCTTGAAAAGCTATTTGAGTACAAGCTGAGCCCAATACTGAACCTAATTCATATATTCCTGTTTTTTAAACTGAGGAATAAATTTCAGAAAAAGCGTTCAGTATTGCTCTGTGAATGTGCCTATGAATTTCATTCTTAATCTAACTTCTTAGATGATTTTATACTATATCTTTTTGGTATTATATATATCTGCATAAGGCTGTAAAAAACTTCAGTACATTTTTAAGATGAAAAGTCTAAAAAGCTTAGGCGACTAAACATGGCTTCCCTGGCTTCTCTCTCTCCGCTATAGACAGAGCATTAGGGACAATTGGTCCCGGTAAGTAGTCTTGACTAGGAAAGATTTTTGTGCCACTACTGGCACAAAATAACAAATTCCCTTGGTTTTTTAATTGTATTTCCACTTTAAGTGTTTATTTTTCAATTAATTAATTGTAATTATGAAAATATCAGCCATTCTTTTATATATACAGTGCAACATCTTTTTTATAGACTGTCATTTTCAAATCCACTTTCAGCTCAGTCTTGTCTGGAGAAACTTGTTCCTCTTCCATAACATCTTTTAAACACTAACTATAGTGTCAGATACTCCTAAAAGTAACTGAATATTACTAATCTCCGCTCCTCACCCACTTTCTTCACTTGTTAGCTAGTTGAATTGGAAAAACAAGATGCAGAAACAATATGTTCTTCATTATGGAAAGTTTAAATAATGTTGGGTTACTAAGAGCTATCTAGAGAAAAATTTAATAGGATTTTGCTCTGATGGTGCCAGTGTCATCCCCTAGATTTGGTCTTTCCTTCAATAGACTTTGCACAAGGAATGTTGTTTTTCTTTAAATGACAGTAATATACAAAAAGATCTAGATTTCTCTTCCTATGATCTAGCAGGCATGTAGCAGTAATAATTCCTGAAACTATATCAAAAAAGCTCAACTTAGCTACTACTAGATTTTTATTCTACTTTTTAAATATTTATTTTGGTCAATTCAAGGTGGCAAACATACCTTATAATATTCATCTTCCTCTTTTTCCCCACAACAACAACCCACTTTCATTAAGCTGAAAGTGACTGGTCCAGGATCACCCAGCTAGCTTTCATGCTTAAGGGAGGACTAGCCTCCTGGTTTCTGGAAGCAAATGCAGGGTCAATCAAAAAGGACTTGGATGCTTATATGCTAACACTCAAAGTATGAGGAACAAAGAGTGTGAACTTAAAGTCCTAGTACATGAGGGAAAGTATGATATTATTGCCATTACCAAAACTTGGTGGGATGAAATGCTGCACCAAGTGGGAGATCAAACTTGTTCCTGACAAACCTAGCAGACAACATTGTCACCCAAAGGTAGAGGAGAGAATTGGAGGGTCGCCTATACTGGAATTAATCCTTACTAATAGAAATGGAATGATAGAGGAGGTTGAAGTTGTGAGATCTTTGGGGGAGAGTGACTATGTCAGATTGGAATATAATACAACATAATACAAGCAATAGAACAAAATCAGACTATTGTCTCAGACTTTAAGAGAGCTGATTTCAACTAACTTAAGAGAACTTGGGAAGGATTCAGTAGATGAAATTCTTAAAAGGAAAACAACTCAAGAAGTTTGGGAAACTCTTAAAAATGAGATTATAAAAAACAAGGTTACCACAATACCACTGAGAAAGAAAAATAAAAGTTACCAGAGGAAATCAGCATGGTTGCATAAACAACTCTTTGACAAACTGAAAGAAAAAAAGGACAAATATAAAAAATGGAAAGAAGGATCCTTTGACAATTCTTTTGTTTTCCCTATGACTCAGAAACCAGAAAGGTCAGTGCAGCACTGGATGAAAGATGCAAAGGTCTGTCAGGAATCCAGGAACTCATTGACCTTTTATACACACACACCAATTACAAGCAAACAGATCACACGTGAGGATGGTTACCTTTTAATAGCCATTCCAACTCCTTTGTGTGCATGTTATCAGGCCAAAATCACCAGGGTATGTAAACTTTTGATCAGGGTTATTTGGGTAGTTACTGTTGTTATTATGATATAAAAAGAGTAAACACAGTTGATTGATAATAAATGGCTTCAGCCAACCACTAACTGTGAGTGAAAGAAAACTTTTTGTGTTATCATTCATTATTCTCTGAAAAATGGCCAAGAAATCATACATTCTGCCAGGATATGTAAACTTATGAGCACAACTGTAACCAAAGCAGAATACCAGCAAATAACCTGAATCAGCAAAGATGAAATCAGGAAAGCTAAGGCTCAGAATGAAGTAAAATTTGCAATAAATGTCCAAAATAATTTTAAAAGCTTCTGTCAACATATAAAAAACAAGAGAAAAGTCAAGGCAAAATTGCTTAATTCATTCTTTGCATCTGTCATTACACAAAAGTATATAAAAATAGTCCAATCTAACAAATATACTATAAAAGATTAAATATGAATACAAGTCAAAAAAGACAAGAAAATGATAAGACAATACCTTTCCACTAGAAGAGTTTAAATCACCAAGACAAGATGGATTTTAACCCAAGGTTCTAAAGGAACCAACAGCCGTGATCCAGACAGTTGTGATCTTGGAACCACTGAACCATACCTTTCAAAGATCCTGGAGCACTGAGGAACTACCAGAGGAAAATAACTGATTTGGGTCCCCATCTTCAAAAAGGGGAAAAAATGGACCAGCAAAATACAGACATCAATTCTTGGGAAGATCCTGGGAAAGATAATCAAGCAATGGATCTGGATCTGCAAACACTTAGAAACAACCAAAACTATTTCTAGAAGCCAACATGCCAAACAAACTTATTGCATTCTTTAACAAAATGACTAACTTAGTGAACCAGCAAAATGCTGTCAACATAGTTTACTTGGACTTTAGCAGGAATTTGACAAAGTATATCATAGCCTACTTCCTGGTAAGATAGAAAAATTAGAGTATACTGTATCATCACCAGGTGGATTTGTAACTGCCTGATCAATCACACTCTACATGTTGTCCTTAATGTATCTTAGCTTCCTGGAGGAAAGTAAGCAATAGGTTACCTCAAGGTTCTGTTTTGGGCCCAGTACTCTTCAATACTGAAACTGCTGAGATGACCAGGACTTGAGTGACATTTAGTCAAAAAGTCCATAAAGACTTTCCAGCCACTAATAAATGTAGATATTGGTAGGTATATTTTTAAGGGTTATCCTGGCCATACCTGTCCTGGATTGGCAACGCTTCAGGTTGTCACTTCTTCTGGGGGCAGAGCACCTTCTGTCCAAGATGGTTGGCATTTGTGCCATGGAATGCTTGTTCTTCTTAGAAATGTAGCAAATGTCTTGCTGAGTTTGAACTGGGGCTTAATAATTTTCTGTTCAGCTTCATGTCTGTCCTGCTCGGCTGGCCAGTTTCTCTGCACTCAGCCATGTTTTGGGATAGCAAAAGCCAGAACCGTTTCTCCATTTAGTCCGCCACCCTGTAGCGCCGGGAGCCGAGGACCGCTTGACGAACACAGTGACTTTTCCTACAAAGGTTGAGCTCCACTCACGCACACACAGCGGAGGAAGAGGGGGGCGTTGCCTCCCTGGACAGACTACCTCCGCCCCCGCCTCCCCCTCCCCCTCCGCTCCCGCTTCCTCCGACTACAAGCCCCAGCAGCAGTTTAGATTTGGCACGCAAGCGGAGGAGGCATCCGAGGAATTTGCTTCCCGCTGAGCGCGTCTCACTGTCCGTGGGCTGAACGTCTCCGCTTCTCTTGCATGGGGCACGGTAGGACGGAGTCGCCCATGGCTGAGTGATGGCCCAGTTTTTACTCAGGAAAACTTTATCCCGGCTGAGGAGCAAGGAGCGCCTGCGGAGCAAAAAGGCGGCGGCCGCGCCTCAGAACGAACCAGGTACCCGAGGGAGGCATAGGGTCGGGGCTCCCTTCTCCCTCCCCCTGCCGGGGGCACATAGACACCTCGCCTGACAGGAGGGGGCTGCTGTAGACATCTTCGGCATTTCCTCCCCAACTATTCCTGAAATAGGCAAAAGGAAACAAAGGGAAAAGGCTACCGAGCTGGGATATGTAGCGCAATTCTTCTTTTCGCGGTGACCCTGGGGGAGCTCAAACGATGAGGCCTACGTTTCAGAGCGAATTGCTGAGGTTTTTCTGCTTAGTCCCGGCCCCAGCCTCTGGATTGAGATGGAAAGCGCCTCTTGTACCTAGCGGCCCGTTGAGTAGCAGGGTGAACTTGGAAGTTCTAGTTCTGCAACTTCTGCAGCCCCTTTCTAAGCATTCCCAGCAGTCAGGTGAAGGCTGATGTTCGTGGTTGCCGGCGACTTTGATTGCAGGAATAGTAGAAATAGGTCGGGATCGGGATCCTTCTGTTTTTAAGAAGATGTGTTCAGCCAGCTTGAGGGCCCTACTTTTTCACCAAGGGATGGCAGTTGCATCCTACAAGCCAGAGAGTGGTTGGTTCATATAGTCACAGTGTGATTGCCAAAAATAATAACTTGAATGGATCTTATGTGCTGGATGCCATTCTTTCAGATATCAGATTGAACTGAGGTCAATTTTTACTACACTGCTCAAAAAAATAAAGGGAACACAAAAATAAGACATCCTAGATCTGAATGAATGAAATATTCTTATTAAATATTTTGTTCATTACATAGTTGAATGTGCTGACAACAAAATCACACAAAAATTATCAATGGAAATCAAATTTAGCAACCCATGGAGATCTGGATTTGGAGTTACACTCAAAATTAAAGTGGAAAAAAACACTACAGGCTGATCCAACTGTGATGTAATGTCCTCAAAACAAGTCAAAATGAGGCTCAGTAGTGTACGTGGCCTCCACGTGCCTGAATGACCTCCCTACAACACCTGGGCATGCTCCTGATGAGGTGGCGGATGGTCTCCTGAGGGATCTCCTCCCACACCTGGACTAAAGCATCCCCCAACTCCTGGATGTGACATTGGTGGATGGAGCGAGACATGATGTCCCAGATGTGCTCAATTGGATTCAGGTCTGGGGAACGGGCGGGTCAGTCCATAGCATCAATGCCTTCGTCTTGCAGGAACTGCTGACACACTCCAGCCACATGAGGTCTAGCATTGTATTGCATTAGGAGGAACCCAGGGCCAACCGCACCAGCATATGGTCTCACAAGGGGTCTGAGGATCTCATCTCGGTACCTAATGGCAGTCAGGCTACCTCTGGCAAGCACATGGAAGGCTGTGCGGCCCCCTAAAGAAATACCACCCCACACCATTACTGACCCACTGCCAAACCGGTCATGCTGGAGGATGTTGAAGGCAGCAGAACATTCTCTACAGCATCTCCAGACCCTGTCACGTCTGTCACAGGTGCTCAGTGTGAACCTGCTTTCATCTGTGAAGAACACAGGGCACCAGTGGTGAATTTGCCAATCTTGGTGTTCTTTGGCAAATGCCAAACGTCCTGCATGGTGTTGGGCTGGCTGTAAGCACAACCCCCACCTGTGGACGTCGGGCCCTCATACCACCCTCATGGAGTCTGTTTCTGACTGTTTGAGCAACCACACGCACATTTGTGGCCCGCTGGAGGTCATTTTGCAGGGCTTTGGCAGTGCTCCTCCTGTCCCTCCTTGCACAAAGGTGGAGGTAGCAGTTCTGATGCTGGGTTGTTGCCCTCCTACGGCCTCCTCCATGTCTTCTGATATACTGGCCTATCTCCTGGTAGCACCTCCATGCTCTGGATACTATGCTGACAGACACAGCAAAGCTTCTTGCCACAGCTCGGATTGATATGCCATCCTGGATGAGCTGCACTACCTGAGCCACTTGTGTGGGTTGTAGACTCCATCTCATGCTACCACTAGAGTGAAAGCACCACCAGCATTCAGAAGTGACCAAACCATCAGCCAGAAAGCATAGGAACTGAGAAGTGGTCTGTGATCACCACCTGCAGAACCATTCCTTTATTGGGGATGTCTTGCTAACTGCCTATGATTTCCACCTGTTGTCTATTCCATTTGCACAACAGCATGTGAAATTGATTGTCAATCAGTGTTGCTACCTAAGTGGACAGTTTGATTTCACAGAAGTGTGATTGACTTGGAGTTACATTGTGTTGTTTAAGTGTTCCCTTTATTTTTTTTTGAGCAGTGTATTTGTAAAAACAGTGACAAAGCTATCTTAAGATCTAAGTGTGACTATTTTTACTCCCAGCTTTTATCTGAGAACTTTCCGCAATACTGATGGAAATGGTCATAAACAATTTCCCTAGTCAATGAAGATAAAATATTTTTTTTAAAATAGTGAAATAATGTAATCAAATATTTTGATTGATGAAACAGGATGTTCTAAAATTTAATACAGTAACTCTGAAAAGGGAGGTAATTCTATTGTTTGTGCTCCTTCCAATCTCTCCTGATTTGTGACCTGCATCTTCGTTCTTGAATTATGCCTGAATTAATGGGGCTCTTCATGTGGAGTCAATTGGGGATCTACAAAGAGAACTCTCTGTCTTGACCAAGGAGGGGAGTATGCGGTAAACAACAGGAAATCCAACTTGGCACTAGGTCTGAGCAGCTGGAAACTTGGGACAGATATCCTGGCCTTTGCTCTATTGCAATCCTCAGCTATATGTCTTCAGGCCAAGCCCGGATGTGGTGGGTTTGCCTGCCCCACCACAAACCCCTTTCCCCATGCCGCTTAAATACTTTCCCACTCTTCTTTTGGCATTATCAGAAATTCTGAAGGTTTGTTTCACTCAGAGAAAGTTTCATTTCTAAGATTGTTGAGGGCTCAGACTTTATTTTCAGTGTTCCCTTGTGATGTGAATTGAGAGTGTCTGATCCATTATCTGGCAGCATAATTGAGATACTATCAGTCAGTAGGAAACTAGACTCTAGAACTGAAATTCAGCCTTTTGTAGAAAGGTTTAGAGCCCTCCTGAATAAAGAGTGAGTAGATGAGTGCACTTTTATCCTCATCACTAAATGTACAGGTGACGATTTTGAACAATTACATATAGTAAGCCAATAGCATTCTTTCCTGAACTGGCTGAATGTGTCAGTGGTTATACATCCCTTGATTACATCCTGTCTTGCAATATGTTGTACATTGAACTATCCTTGAAAAGTGGAAGCTGTCATGGCTGCTAGACAGCTAAGCAGTTCAAAATGCAGGAATGATACAATATCTGTACTGAAACATCTGAACCAGCTCTCAATTGCTTACTTGCCACAGTGCTGGTATTGATTTTTAAAGTCATGAGCAGCTTAGGCTCCCCCTCTCCTTATGATCCTATATGTTTATTGAATTCTGCAAGAGAGACCTTTTGAAGATCCCACTATCAGGCCCATCTTTGAGGCACACAAGAGAAGGCCTTGTTCTATGTTGGTCCCATACTATGAAGCGCATTCCCTTGGGACATACATTTGCCCAGCTGTCTCAGTGTCTAGAAAGTAAATGAAGATGCATCACTTCTGCCAAGTTTTGTGGTTGATTGATTTTACCATTTGTTTTAATGCTAATCTTAATCTGCATTTTTAGCTTTTTACTTTTCTAGAGTTGCAAGGGGCAATTTATTTGAAAAGTGCTATCACATCCCTCCTTGACTAAATATTCCCAGCTCCTTCAGTCTGTCTTCATGGGGCTTAGTTTATTATCATCTTCATTGCCTTTCTCTGAATCTATTCAGTTTCTCTAAATCTTTTAAAATGTGGTGACTAGAATTGTCAGAGTATTAAAGATGGAGTCTGACTAAATGCAGAATAGAGTGGAAGGATTGTTTCCTCTGACTGAATATATCTTTGCCTTGTTTGCAATCATACAACATCTTGTTAGTTCATATTCAGTTTGCAATATACTACTACTAGATGCAATATACTACTACTAGAACACTACATGTTCACAAGTACTATTACTAAGCCAGGTGTCTCCCATACTATATGTGTGCATTTTATTTTTGTTTCTTAACTGAACACATTTGAATCTGTTAAATTTATTTCTTTTACATTCATCCCATTTCTCTAGCAATAAATTTTATTTATTCTAGGATATTAGTTATCCTACCTAATTTTGTATTGTCTGCAAAGAAGAATAGAATAGAATAGAATAAAACTTTACTGTCACTTTAAATGTATACTAATCAGCATACATTAAAATGAAATTTCATTGCATTCAGCTCTCAAAAGATAACCATTGTGTATATACCCAAATACCTACACGTATATAACACAGAGAAGCACCACAGTCTAGTATGAATGTATACATGGTGAAAAAAGGAGGATCCTGTGAATTTACAAGACGGATGGCACATAAGGAACAAAGCTGTTACAGAATCTAGTATTCCTACTATAAATCCTTCAAAACCTGCTGCCAGAGAAGAGGGGAGCAACAGAAACAGATGATGAAGTGGGTGTGTAGGGTCTCTAACAATGCTGTGAGCTCTAAGCACATAATGCTTATAAGCAGTATCCTGAATAGTGGGAAACAAGCTTCGTATACTCTTCTCTGCTATCCTTACCACTCTCTGTATGGACCTTCTATCTGATGCACTGCTACCACCAAACCAAACAGTGATACAGTTTGTTAAAACACTCTCAATAGTGCCTCTGTAAAGTTGGTTAAGCGTTCCTTCTATTTATCCCTTACAAATGCATATGAAGCTCCTTGCAATATCTCTCTTCATATTGCTGAAGACCATTGATAAGTACTCTTTGGATACAATTTTTATGTCTAGGTCTTATTTTAATTGTCATGCCATCAGCCCTACTGTATCTTGCTAATCAGTATATTTTTGAATGCTCTGGCATAGCTGAAATCAAGAAATTTTGCAATGATAGCATTTCCAATTTACTAAGGTAGTTAATGAATCAAAAATAAATAACAAGATTTGTTCATGACAAATCCATGCTAATTTCTGGAATTACTGCACTTTCCCAAGCATTGAAAACTGATCTCTTTATTCTATTCTAAAATCTTTCCAAATGTCAATGTTAGATTGACTGGTCATTGTGCACTCAATGTCCTTTTTCTTCTTTTTAAACATAGGGACATCTTCTCATCTGGCACATGCCCAGATTTTTCAGAGATAATATATATAGGGATTTGTCTAGACCAGGGGTGGGCAAACTACGGCCCGCGGGCCACATCTGGCCCATTGGTCTTTTTAATCCGGCCCGCCAAAGATTGGTACAGAATTAAGGTTTGATGTGAAAGATTGAATGATTGCATTCGATTTTGACTTGTAATGACAGGCATTTCGACACCAGGTGGCGGCCCGTCTGTCAAATTTTAAAAGTCAATGAGGCCCCCGAGCCAAAAAGTTTGCCCACCCCTGGTCTAGACTATGAACTTCAATATCCTAGGATGCAATTAATTTGGTATTAGAGTTATAAACTATTTTAGAATAAAGAGACAGCCATGTTTCCATCAGTCTCAAGATTCAATATTGCCCCAACATCTGATTTTGTATTGATCAGTTTTTGTTGGCTGCATTTCTCCAGACTAGAAAGTAAATCATATAAAATTTAAAAAGTGTGATCAAAAGATACAACGCTTCCAATAGTTGCAGGAATGAATCCTAGTCTGCAGTAAGTAGTATTTCGCTCAAATTTCTGTTCTGTTTCCTTATTTGGTAGGATTAATTCATAATTATATATTTCTCTGATAAACAACTAAGGGGCTATATTGAACAGATTAATAAATCAACTTCTGTTCCAATAGATCCTCCATTGGAGCTACCAGATGATTTACATCTACCTTCTGAATCTAAGTCTGTGGATACTGTTCTGTTGGTTGGTGGATGCCAGAAAAGTGCTGCCATCACTGTGTCACAGAAACAAATTTGGGCCAAGTTCACATGGAGCTGTCAAGAGGACTCTCATAACAGAAGGCCATGCCGGAGCTTTTCTCCTATGCCACAGGCCCCTGCAGATGTTGGCTCAGTGGCAACTGGACCTAATAAAAATACTGACTTGCTAGCCAGCTATCCGGAAACATGTAACTCCAGCCTCAGTACCAAATATAGCAACCAAGGTGCTTATCTACAGACCCTGGAAAAAAGTAGCCGCCAATGGGTGCTCTCCACAGGGAAGACTCAGGGGATAGAAGAGGCAGCTTTCACTTCTGCCACTGAGATGGAAGAATTCCACAAGCATGGCAACTCCCAAGGAGAGATCTGGTACAACCCAATTCCAGAGGATGAGGACTTGCAGCTCCCCTCCCTTGAAAGGAAGTGTGGTAGTGGTTATGAGAATAGGGACAAGAAGAGGAACCCAATAGGAGTTAAAGTCTCACATGAATGTGTTCCACATGAATGTATAGATATTGGCAGCTCACTGAAGGCAGTCAGTAATATGCAGATTTCACCAATCCAACAGAAGTGTGTTAAGCAAGTGGAGTCTGAGACTTACGGTGAGTTGGTTCTAAGCAGAGACTCACATTTTTCCAGGAGCATGAGAACTGCCTTGTGGTTTGGTGAATTGAAGTCTGAGGACTGTGGGGAATGGTTGCATGTCATGGTTAGTCAAGAACAAGATTATTCTTCTCTTATACTGAAACATGATCTCCTGGGAGTATCTCTTCTTTTAAAAAAGGTTCGAATAGAGAAGACAATCCCAGTCTTTTAAGTAGCTGTTATGCTGAGTTAGCTTAGCTGACTGCGCTCTAGAGTGCTTAAAAAAAATCCATTCTAAATGCACAGCAGTGCACCACTAAACCCTGTGAGTTTGCTCATGGATGTCTTGAAATGTCATTTATCTTAAATATATATTGAATTTAAGGCCATCACTAAGGGAAAAGCATCTTAAATGAAATTAGTACATGTCATTGATTGGGTTGCTGGTTATAGAAAGTTCCACTTGTTTAATCATTCATAATATCACCTACATTTTTGGCTGAAAATGTTGAGTTTAGCATTTACATTCATGTTCTTATTAATAATTAAAGTAGTATTTCAATTTTGGAGGTATTTGCAATAGACAAATGCCTGCTACTGCATTAACCACTTATACTGTATCAGATTGTTTTGTGGCTTTTTTTGGAAGAAGACTATTATCTTTTCTAGTTATCCCTTTTTTTGAAAAGCCATGAGACCAGTTCTTTCTCTCCCAACCTATTACCCTTGCAGCTTTGGTGCAATGCCTGTTACCTCCTGAATAAGTGGCATTTGGCCTGCCTTACACAGTTTCTCTCCTCAGGAAAAGTACCTGTTGCAATTGTGGATCCTGAAGAAAGTTCAGTCAGTGCCACACTGATGACCCAGAACACCAATGCCAATAAAAAGAGCCATTCTTTCAGCAAGGCCAAGTCCCCAGGTCCAGTACGAAGTCTCTCCATAAAGATGAAGAAACTGCCAGAGCTGAGACGGAAACTAAGTCTGCGCAACTCCCGTCCTCGAAGGCCAGAAGGGAGCTCCTCTGCTAAGGACTCAGGGAATGTCATCAGCCGCTATCATCTTGACAGTAGTGTGGCATCTCAGCAACCTGTGACCCAGGACAAGGCTGCCAGCAGTGGGGGATATTTGAGTGACAGTGATTCCCCAGAGCTTCTGACTAAGGCAGAGGCATCCCTTGGCCCTGAAGGGTCATCATTCTGGCTGTACAGTTTTGCTGAACAACCTAGCTGTCTACATAATTTCTCTGGTCTTGTCAGCATCCACCTGCTGGGGATTCAGGGCTTCAAGCCTCCCAAAGCTGAAACCAAAGAGCTCTTCTGCATTCTTCAAGTAGACTCTGTTAACAAGGCTCGCACAGCCCTCCTGCCTTGCCAGACTCCTGTCCTCACTCTCAACCATTTTTTCCAGCTGGAGCTGGAGGATGCCCAACTTCTCAAAATGGTGGTCTTCTCCTATGATCCTATTGTGGGCAAGAACCGAATTTGCTGCCATGGTACCATCATTCTGTCCCAGGTTTTTCAAGGTGAGGAAGACCGTTTAGGCACATGCCAATAGATAGTTTTCTACAGAGTTACAGATAGAAATAATGTCCTTTGCAGTCTACCTGCTCAGGAAGATATAGTAGGAAGCTACCTTCTGCCGCATCAGAACATTTTTTTTCACTAGTTCAGTACATACTATATTGAAGGGTCTCAATCCAACATCATTCCCATTAAAGGATACTTTTAAACTTGTGGTGGGATGGAAGTCAAAGTTGTGACCCCACTCATGTGAGGACTATGCTCTCTTATGGTCTCTCTTCTTTCTGCCAGCATAGCACAGAACCTAAGTTCTGCTCAAGATGCTAAAGTGTTGGGTACATCTTGATTGGATTGACCCCATGGGATTGCCTGATCTGGGGAAGGGGATGGGGAAGTGGGGATCCATTGTGGTCATCACATTCTCTAACATTTCTGGTTTTAGGTTGTAGGACCCAGCAGTTAGCCCTACAACTGGAGCCTCAGGGGCTTCTTTACATCAAACTCACTCTGGTGGATCGGTGGGATCCAGCTAACTCTGAACAGGAACCACAAGTCTTTGGAGTGAAACTGAATCAGCTGGTGAAAAGAGAAGGTGCTGCCATTAAGGTGCCACTCCTAATCCAGAAATGTATAACCCAGATTGAGAAACGAGGATTGAAGGTGAATATTCTCCATCCCAAAGCAACCACTTTCCTAAATTTCATGTAGTGTCTTCCACAAAACATAGAGTAGCTCAACCTGATCAACTCCTTTCTCCCAACCCAGATGTCTGTTTTTTGCAATATGTGAGGTTTATTTATTTATAGGATTTACATGGCCACTTACCTCATACAAGGATTCTAGGCAGCTCACAACCATCCCTAAAACATACTGTAGTTTTACTTTATTGATTGATTGATTAGCCCTTGGACCATATCAAAATGCAGAGTTAAAAAAATATTACTAAAATTCAATAAAAGCAATTTAAAATGGAATTAAGTAAAATACAATTTAAAATGAAATTGGAATAAAATATGATTTAAAATGAAATTGGAATAAAATACAATAATTTAAGATATAGATAAAATATGATAAAATTATATTTCGGTATCGCCCCTATCCCAATCAGTCCCAAATATGCAGATCTTAACTGAATCATTTTGCTTAAGTACTATGCTGTGTTAAATGTTATTTTCAGATTCTGGCCGCACATAAGGTAAGTTGTTTTGATATGGTAATCCCAATGGGTCATTCATTTGGTATAGAGACCAAGGTACCTGTCTTTCACCCTCATACAGGCAACAATCAAATAGGATGTGAGCCAGGTCTTCTACCTCTGCCACTGTGCAGATGCAGAGACATCCACTGTAGGGTATAGAATGGAATCTCCCATATCGGACCATTGTGTCAAGCTGTTTGAATCTCGCTCACGTAAATATCTAAGATGTTTTGGCAGTTGTAACTTCAAATAGCTGTCTATTTGAAAAGTACGTTTGGGTTTGCTCAGCCATTTCAAGTTACCCACCTTACTATGGATAACTACATCATTTTGTTTTTCTATATCCTTAACTCGTTGCGCAGCTCTTTTTTAAAATTGTTCTTCTGTTACACAAGAGACAAGAAGGCCACAGCTTCTTACAAAATTTGTTAGTTTGGTGATCCAGGAGATTTGTAATTGTGATTTTATTTGTTCTAGTAGACATAACTTGGGGAGTCTATCAATCGCCATTTCATTTACTTAGTGTCAGTAGTTATATAATTGTATGAATTCCCAATTCAGCTCTAACTGCTGTAGCAGATGTTCTTAGATCTACACCCAAAATACCTTTCAAATGCTGGGATTGTGTTGGTTCTAGTACTGTATTTGAGTATAGATCCAAAACTTCTGCTCCATACAAGAGCATTGGGGTAACTTTAGCTTTATATATTTTAATTAATGGAGTTAGGGACCCTGGATAACTATGATTCTTTAATTTAAGCAGTAAATTCAAATGAGCTTTTGCTCTAAGTTTATTCAGTTGATGATGGCAAACCCAACATCTAGCCTTAGGAAAAGTTATGCTTAAATATAAGAAGTTGTTAACCTATGCAATTGGTTCACTATGTAATTGCTGTCATACAAGGATTCTAGGCAGCTCATAACCATCCCTAAAATATAGTTAAAGACAAAGGCACCTCCAAGTGCCAGACCAAACATTTTCATAGTTCAGCCCCATATACTAGCCCAATGCTGGGGGGGAAGGGGGAGAACCAGATTTTCACAGTCTTTCAGAATGCTACAAGGGTAAAGATTCCTCTGATCTCCAATGGGAGGATGTTTCTCACCAAGAAGGCATGTCTTTGTCCCATCTAATGGTAACATTTAAGGGAAGGAAACTTAAATGCACCCACCCCATCTAATCTAGTAGGACAGGCAGATAGTCTCAGGCAGAATAAATTTTTTTACGTAACCTACCATAGCCTTGTGCCATTAGGGCTGTAAATATGATAACCAGTACCTTAAATTGGAGCTGGAAAGCAACTGCATGCCAGTGCAGGTTACACAGCAGTGATATTACTTGAATGAACCATGGGTTATCCAAAACTGCAAATTCTGCTGCATTCTGGACAGTTACAACTTCTGGATGATCTTCAAGGCCAGTTCTATTCTAAGGCATAATGATAATTTAGATGGGAGGTGACTAAGCCATGGGTGACTTCTTCCCTATACTATTGTTTGCAGCACTGTCTGCTTATCCAGGTGATGAGCTCTGTTCTGTTTGTAGGCAGTAGGCTTGTATCGCTTGTGTGGCTCAGCAGCAGTGAAGAAGGAATTACGTGATGCCTTTGAGAGGGATAGTGCTGCTGTGGTTCTTTCTGAAGATCTTTATCCAGACATCAATGTGATTACAGGTTAGTTCCTACAACTGGACTCTTTTTTTTAATAAAAGTTTTATTTAAATTTTCACAAAACATACAAATACAAATAAAATATCTTTTTTTGAAAACAGCGTGCCCCCAGGTTATCACTTCTCCATACAAACATAAACTGAATACATATTTATCTTATACATTCTAATCCATATCTTACAACTATTTTGATTTTTTTCAATAACTTTTCCCTTTCTTTACTTCCTATAGCCTTATTTTAAATTATCTCATTCCTTTCTTAATTCAATTACATATCTTTTTCTAATTTTTAAAATCTTTCTAATCAATGTTTTTATACTTTCGTCTGTCCTGTTTACAATTTCATATTTTCTTTTCTCATAAAACAAATTTTCCTCTGTAATTATTAGACTGGAGTGTAACACCTTTGTATCTTTTTTCAAATCTTGTTTAAAAATTTAAATTACACCTTTACAGTTATAACATTCATTTTCTAACCTCTATTTTATAACACATACCTATTTTCAATCGAATTCTGCTTGGTACATTCCCTTAAAATACACACTAAATTCTTAAAAGAAAAAATATTCATAACTTCTGGAGCCAAGCTGTTCCACTGATTAATTGTTCTAACTGTCAGGAAATTTCTTTTTAGTTCTAGGTTGCTTCTTTCCTTGATTAGTTCCCATCCATTGTGTCTTGTCCTGCCATCAGGTGGTTTGGAGAATAGCTTAACTTCTTCTTTGTGGTAACCCTTGATATAGTGGAACACTGCTATCATGTCACCCCTAGTCCTTTTTTTCATTAAACTAGTCATACCCAATTCTAATCTGTCTGCTTCTTCTCTCTGCTATCATTTTGCTCCCTTGTCCATCCAGTGAGGAAAAAAACCCCACTCATTTATAAAGTTTGTGTATTAGGATTTTCATGTCAGGGAACTTCAATGTGGCACAGATCTTGAAGTACCACTATGAGATCAGCCTTTTCTAATAAAGATAAAGGTTGAACCTATAACAAAGGTAATGTTGATTGTTTTCTGTTTTCCTCCTTTCCAGGAATTTTGAAGGACTATTTGCGTGAGTTACCCACTCCTCTTATCACTGACCCCCTCTATCAGGTGGTACTGGAAGCTATGTCCAATAGGACAGTGGGACTGAAAGTGAAGGAGACAACAACAGCTCTTCTGAATTGCCTACCGGAGGCTGAGAAGGTAGGAAGTCTCAGGTTGAACAAGAGAATAGGTCTATCAATCTCAGATTTAATCAGCCTTTAAAAATCTTATTCTCTCTGCTAGACCCGAGGGTAACCTCTCACAATGTATCATTAGTGAACTTCCCCATAGATGGACATCCTGAATACTTTTCTTGCTGACATGAAAGGCTGCATACCTCTTCCTAGCAGTTTTTTTATTGCACTTAATTAAAATCTTTCCTTCTTTGTTATTGACAAAATGGGCTGAAATAACTTATTTCCATTTTTAGGCCACTTTGACCATGCTGCTTGATCACCTTAGTTTGGTTGCTGCTTTCCATACCTTCAATCGCATGAGTGCCCAGAACCTTGCTGTGTGCTTTGGGCCTGTTCTCCTGAACCAAGGGGCAGGTGGGACCGTAGTCTCCAGATCTGGCCAACAGCATTGCACCATTGCCAGCACCAGAGATTTTAAACATCATCTTGAAGTATTACACTATTTGTTACAGTCCTGGCCAGGTAAATGTGCAAGAGGTTCAAAGGCATCTCTTCCATTCCTAGGGACAACTATGCTTTAGCTTTAGCTGCTGGGTTCTTGCCAATCACTTAATGAGTCCTAATACTGTTTGTTGAATTATAATGTGGTACGGAGTATTCTTTTTAGTATTTTGAGCTTATAGACTTTGTCTCCTTATTTAATCAGTTAAGAGTTAGTTGATTGTTAATCTTAAATCTACAGTGAAGGATATTTCCAGAGAATAAAATAAGAAGCATATGTAAACTGGACAATTAATTTGACCAAACAACATATTAAACCAGGGGTCGCCAACCTTTTGGACCTCAGGGACCACCAAACTCAAAATTTTAAATTCCAGGGACCACTAACCAGTTCTGTGGGTGTGGCCTAATTTGTGGGTGTGGCTTGGTGGTCATGTGACTGGCTGGGCATGGCCTGTATGTAAATATTATAAATATTTATATAAATATTGAATTTTTTTTTTAAAAGAGCAACTTTTACCCAAAATCAGTCAAAGCAGGCAGGCAGATTGAGTTGCTCACAGAATCACAGAGATTCAGAGATTTATAGATAGATTCAGAGATCTATCTATCTGCCATTGGCTAGCTCAGTCTGTCACATAAAATTTGCTTACAAGGAAACTCATAAAATTTGCTAGCAAGCAAACTCACAAAATTAACTCACAATACACCATGCATGTAAATATTGATTTTTTTTTTATAAAAAAAGAGCAACTTTTACCCAAAATCAGGCAAAGCAGATTGAGTTGCTCACACAATCATTCAGTGATCTATCTATCTGCCATCGGCTAGCTCAGTCTCTCAAATTTGCTTGCTGTGAGTCTGCACTGAATAATAGAACCTTCAGTCCTAAGGGCTGTGCTTAAAAACAGAGCCGAAGATCTAAAGACTAGCTAGAAAGCAAGAAATCCAACCATTTCCTGCTTCCTAGCTAATCTAAATCTCCCAGCACAGCAGAACAGATGATGGTCGGAAAAAGGAAAAATAGCAATTTAGCAGGCAAGTTTGCTCGGTAAGGAGTGGGCGGGGAGGGTTCCTGTGGGCCATGTGGGCTGCACAGCCTTGTGTTTCTCCACAGCCTGGATTAATTGCTGTGGGGGTGAGATTTCTCTGCAGCCTACCAAAATTTTCTCATGGCCCACCAGTAGGCCGCAGCCCACTGGTTGGTGACTACTATATTAAACAAAGCTATTTCTTAATCCTGGGTATAGCTTTAGACTCTGGGTCCAGTTGTGGTTAACTTAAGGTGATGTAACTGCAGTTATTGCTGTAAGATTCTCTGTATCATCTGAACCTGGAAGGGAGGGCTACTTAAATAACCTTCCCCTCTGGCCTTTGGTCATAAAGATGAGAAGCTGGAGCAATTGTAAAATAGGGATGTTATGGTCACAGGATATATTTCTCCATTTTGTTTTCACTCCATAGAGTAATGTGTGAAATGGAAATGCAAAAGAAATAGGTACATTCCCATCTGTGTGTTGTGGTACTGGTCTTGTTAGTGCTGCCATTTAAAAATTATAATTAAAAAACAAAGTAATAATCCACTTCCCCAAAAAGCTCAAACAAGAAAATTATCACTGGTTAAATCAATCCCTATAAAAGGGATTAAAACAATAGCCAAAGTAATAGACCTTCAACAAATTGGGGTGCTCTTAGTTTACTGGGAGTTGCCTTTGGGTGGCTATATAATGCAAATAAGTAAATAAATACTTTGATCAATGGATAAATATACTGTATTTAGGTGAATTAAGTCTTGCTCTATGAACAAACATATCACGAAAAGCAAAGGCTTCATATGCATTTTTCCAAATGTTGGATACATTGGCCTTAATACTGTGTTTCCCTGAAAATAAGACCCAGTCTTATTTTCTTTTGGGCTCCAAAATAACCATTAGGGTGGGGGTTTAGGGGATGGTCAATCATTCATGTGGCTGCCGACCAATTGCCGTGCTGCCTCTTGGGAGGGCTGCCAATGCAGTGGCGGGAAAGGCAGAAGGCAATCCCACCCACCAGACCAGCCTGGCAGGGGTGGAGTGGGAAACTGAGCGGTGCCGAAACAGCTGAAATTGTGGCACTGAAGTTTGGTCTGCTGGGCAGGATCTCTTCCAACAGAAACTACTTCTCCGCTTTCCTTCCAGAGCAAATTGTCCTTGTATAATCAAGCCCTGGAAGATTGTGGGAAACATGTGCTTATGGTAGAAGCAATGCACAACTTCTCCCAGTAACAAGAATTGCAGGCAATGGACTTCCGGTAGCACTTCCTTCAAAGACAGATCGGAGTCCGCGATTGTATGATTGGCTTTGTTTCCGCGATTGGCTTTGTTTCATGCTCTACCTGTTGGAGGGTCCCAAATGGGACCAGATGCACCCTGGAGGGGTGGTGAAAAAGGGGGAGACAGCCTGCCGGGTTGAGGGAGCCGCATCTGCCCCTTGGCTAGAAACACTCCCCCGAAGACAGGCTGTAGTGGCAGCCTTTAATGGCTGCCACGAAGAAGAGAACTAAGTTCGTGCTGGAGCGGTGAAGTGGTGAACGGTGTGTGACCAGATGAAATATCCTGGATTTTAAAAGGTAACCCCGGAAAACCGAAGGAAAGAGCCCTCACTAAAGATTGTAGAAGCGGCATTCTGAAAGAAAGAGAAAGAGTGTAAATGTAAAGAAATTGGACTTTTAAAAGGACTTAAACAGAAGTGATATTACTCAGAGAAGATTCTTTAAATATAACAGATTAGGAAACTAAATTGGAAAATTATACAGAAATTGGCATTGATTAGGCATTGATTAGAATGCTGGAAATGACTATATTTAAAAGAAATAACAGCAAATGATTGGGAATTAGCAGAGATAATACAAGCTTAAAAAAAGACAGAACTAAAAGTGAAAACTGACTCCAGAGTGCCAGAAATAAATTTTTCTCTCTGACTCTATGGAAGATTTTTGATCAAGTAAAAATGTGAATTTGACATGAAATAAAAGATTTTAATACAATAATAACCCCAGAAAGTGGAGTATAAAAATATCACTGTAAAGGGATAAGTGAAGATATTATCTTGGGATTGATTGATGGATTTGGGACTGTTTGACAAAGAAATAAAAGGATTAACATTGGAAAACTAAGATAAATGGACATTGTTGGTAAAGATCAAAATTAAAAGACGCTGGCTTTAACATACTACAGCACAATTTAATTGGATATAAACATTAAAGAAGATAACCTGAAAGTAAAGCAAAATGAATGAACTATGCAAGGAACTCAGATCGGAATTGCAAAGTGTGAGGGGAATAATAAAGTTTGGAACTATGGAACATTATGGCAGAAAAATTAGAAATGGTGATGCAGATCACAGAAGAACAAAGGAAGCCCAAGGGGGAGGAGTTAAACAAACAGGAAACCAGCTTAAAAGAGCAAAGAGAACAATGGACATTACAAAAGGACAAAAAAGGAATAAAATTTAATATTTTAATGATGGATGTGACAAATAAAGGGAAAAATATTTCAAAGATTAAACAAAAGAAGTTACAGAAGAGTAAGTCAGAAAGGAAAAATCAGGAGAGGGAGGGGGTAAAAATAAGCAAATAGGAGATGAAACCAGGAAGAATAACAGGGGAAAAGAGGGGAATTAGGAGAAAGGACCGAAAAATGATAGAAAAGGAAAAGCTGACTAAGATTAGAAGAAATTATACAGCCAAGAGACAGAGAGACAATTGTTTTAGACGTGAAATGGAAATGTATCTTGGTATTTTAGAAAATAGTTATAAAGGTTGGGGAGTTTGTAACTTAAAGTTTATTGGGAATTATTGCTAAAAGTAAAGAAATAAATTTAATCGGAATAGAAAGAGAAATAAGAATTTATTGCAAGAATGTTATTTAAGATATAATAATACGAAGAGGAAAGTGAATATGGAGTAAGAGAATTAAAAACAATTATAATGTTATAAATTTTTTTATACTGGCCTAAATGGAAATGAAATAGAAAATTTGCTATATAAATGTTATTGGAAGAACAAAGAGTATGGAAATTAAGATTATTATATTGTTAAATAAGAATTTAAAATGAGATTGTTATATTATAATTAGTAAGGTGATTAAGAAAAAGAACATAGAGTATGGAAATCAAAGTATAATATTGTTATTCATATCTATAATTAGTTAAATGGAAACAGAATGTGAAATTTGAAGTGGTTATATGAATGTTGGTGGAGTAAATATTAGATTTATTATGTAATAGGGAAAGAATACCATGTGGAACCCGATTTGGGGGGGAAGAAATATATGCATATTTCTTAAATAGGAGTAAATAGGAGACCATTGTTATTAACACAGGAGGTAGTAACTAAAATGGCTATATTGATATTAGATTTTTTTTAATTTGTTATATATTGATTTTAAGAGAGTAAAATGGGGAGAATACATAACATAAAAATAGGTGGCAAGATTGAATTGACAATAAAGGGGATAAATATTTTAGGATGAAATTGTTTTTTTTTCTGTAAATGATAAATTAAACAATATGAAGTGAAAACATATTAAAAGAAAAATGGAATAGGTAATGATATGATATGATATGAAACGATAAGAAAGCTGAAAATGTAATTATGATTATGCATCACATTGTTCACTTAAAGAGATGTGTAAAGAATAAAAAAATAAAAGAAATTATGCAAAAAAAAAAAAAGAATTGCAGGCAACGCTATTTGAAAGGGACAACGTTGCCTGCAATTTTCGTTACTGGGAAAGGTGTGCATTGCCTCTGGGTGGGGGAGGATCAATCCCCTTACATAGGTCCCCTCTACTGTTTCTCTCTCTCTTTCACACACACACATAGGTTGGATTAGACATCTCTCTCTCTCTCTCTCTCTCTCTCTCTCTGACTTTCTCACAGAGAGGGAGAGAAGAGGGGGGTTTGATCACTGTGCAATCGCCCGTCCTGTTGCACATCTCTCTTTCCTCCCTCCCTTCCTTCTTCCCTCCGTCCCTCCACACAGCAATCATTGGTCCCCACTTTCTCACCAGCCTGCATCGCCCCACATCTCCCTTCTCCATTCTGGAAATGACAACCCTGTTTTCTGATGCATTTCCTCCCAGCATTGAGCTGGGCAAGGAAGGCCAGACTCCCCTTCCCCGATGGTTCTGCAAAGCCCTTGAGGTTTTGCGTGAAGGAGTAAATCTGCTTCCTGCAGGGCCGGGTCAGCCCGTGACAAGGGGGGCAGGACTCACACATACACTAAGCTTCTTACAAAAATCATACTGGTAGCTACCAGATCTTCAGCTGATCGGGAGCAAAACATGCCTGCTCTGGATGTTAAGGCAGAAAAATGAAGGGGGGGGGGGGGAATTTCAAAGGTCCTGGAGAAAATGAGCAAAGCTCTTCTGTTTGCCATCCAAAGTGGGTGCCGAGGCTAACCCTGCAGGAAGCAATCTGTTTCTCCATGCAAAACCTCAAGGGCTTTGCAAAATAGTCAGAGAAGGGGAGCCTGGCCTTCCTTGGCCAGCTCCAGGCATAATTTTCCCAGAGCTTACCCAGTCCAGGGACAATGCAGAGATTGTATGCCACCACCACGAGGCAAGGCAAGTGGCAGAGTTGGTGAGAGTTGTACAGTATGTGTATGTGGCCACCGCTTCCTATCAGCAGCCTCCAGAGCTGCTGCCATTGAAATCATACAATGCAGGCAGTGAACGGGGAACAGGCAACATGAGGCAGCACAGCAGGTGAAGGAGGAGTGGAAGGAGGCAGTGGCTGCCAGGCAGGTGAGCTATGGGGAGGAGGGGGTGGGGACCGAAGAAAGCCCCTCCAGTAGCGGACCCAGCTGATGCACAGCAACAGCAGAGGCCTTTCACTGTCACTCCCTTCGGCTCAGAAATGGCGGAGGGGGACCAAGTAATGGGATCGAGGCTCCCCCGCCCATTCTCTATAGCATAGCAGTCCGGCTTGGGAAGGGAGTGAAAGGGAAGAGGTGGGGGTAGGTCGCTGAGTGGGGAGTGACCTGGCAGTGGGGGCCCTGAGTTGCGCGGGTCCAATGTGCAGAGTGGGAAGGGTCTTAACTAGGGCTTATTTTTGGGGTAGGGCTTATATGAGAAATCATATAAGTAAAAAATCATATATGTAATCAAATCATGCTAGAGATTTTCAGGATAGGTCTTATTTTTGTGGAAACACGGTATGTTTCATAAATACATCAGGAACAGGATGGGATGTTGAACTTGTCCCCGACCTCAACCATGGAATGTTCTTTCTTAGTCAAAATAAGATGCCACTAAACCACATGTAACATCAATTAATCCAGCATGTGAAAGAATGCATATGAAGCCTTTGCTTCAAATAATAGATGTATTCGTATTGAAACTGATTGACTCACAATATCTCAGGTGATTTGTGTATCAGTATTTGTGAGGTAAGATGTTTTAGAAATGATCCTATGTTCTGAACTCACAGGCAGATTTGAAGCTTTGGATTTCTTAATCTAGAAATTAGCTGTGTGTTCTTGTGCACTTTGGGTGACTGTCAGCTTTCATTCCCTCTTGGCCTGCTTACCTATTTTGCCTTCCTTCTTAGTGCCGCATAGGAAGATGGAAGATGGAGAACGTATCTTTCCAAGTAAGCAGGCCCATCATCAGTGTCCCCCTCCCCTGGATTTGCCACTGTCAAACACTACTGTTACTACTCGAACTCATCCAAGAGGATTGGAAAGTCCTCCAAGAAATCGTTATGCTGGAGACTGGAGTGTGTGTGGACAGCAGTTCCAGGGAGTCTCCAAGCCAGGCAGTGAGGCTGACTATGATGAGGTGGCAGGGAGTGAGAGTGACAGGGAAGAGGAGGAGGGGGCTTTGAGGAAAGGACTAGCACTCCATAGCCAAGCAGTCTACATGGGTGATTTTGCTCTGGTGGAGGATCCAGAGACTCCCTTTAGCCCAAGGCTCAATTTGAAAGACTTTGATGCTCTCATCTTGGACCTTGAGCGAGAACTCTCCTAGCAAATCAGTGTCTGCCTATGAAGCATTCTCTCAGGACTTTACAGTATAGCATTGCAAGCCGAAGTTGCCTCAGCAAGTTCTTTTTTCTGACTTGCAACTTATGCCAGTATTATTTCTGTCACAGATTTTAACTCATGGGCTCTCTTTTTTGGCTTTTGCTTGTATTGAAGAGCCAACATGAGCTCTCAGTGATTGGCCGAAAGGACACCATTGCTTGGATTCTCCCTTCAATTTATATCTGAACTGGGAACAGAATAGGGACAGGAGCTCTCAACCAGCATCTATTCAGTGAAATCTTTCTGAACTTGGAACCTTCCAAATGTGTTGGAACTCAGTTCCTATATTTCCCAGCTATGACCAACACACCTGTAAGGACAGGCTGGGAAAGGCAGCTTTAAATGCTTCCAAGGAAGAGAGATTTATCCATGGTTTTCTTTTCTTTTCTTGAAAAGGTAAAATTGAAAATGTAATGTTTTGTGCATGCTTTCTTAATCATTCAGAGCACTTTACTCATTCTTGAAGGTAGGTCAATATTATATTCTGAATCTGTATCTAGAGTCCAGACTGAAACACAATAGCTTGCCAAAGACCGAACTGAGCTGTGATTGGGATCAGCGGCTCCTTTTTGCTCCTTATTTAACCATTGGGCTCTGGGCTGGCTATAGGTTAAGAATCTTTTGGAATAACTGAAGAAGCACCTTTAGTGGATAATCTGATTGACACTGAGCAGCTAGGAGCCATATCTTAAATTCCACACAACTTTCCCCATTTCAACTTTGTTTCAAGGTATTCTGGGAAATTAAAAGGACAGTTTCAAATTAAGGGAAACACTTTGTTTTCAGTGGAAAAATTTGTAATGGCAAAGACACTGCATTTTGGAATTTTTTTCCTTTTTGGCAATAGTAGCTTAGTACAAAATCATATAATCATAACCATGGAAGTACCTTTTATGGTACTGAATCCAATCTACTGCTGTAGTGCAGGAATTCAGGTTAAAGCATCCCTATTTTAACCTCTGTTTGAACATATCCAGTGAAAAGGTTTCCATCACCACACTGGGGGACTGATCCCATTGCAGAACTATTCTTATTGTCAGGAGGTTAGCATTCTATTGGACTCTACCTTCCTGTAATTTAAATTCATTATTGCATTTTTTAATAGACTTCTGTTTTTTCTATGTGACAACCTTTCAGTTATTCAAGGAGTACTGTTATAACCCCTGACCTCCCCACATTTTCTCACAATTAAATATTAATAAATTCTTCAATTTCTCTTGGTCTTGTTTCTTGAAAATTCTTGTTACCCTTTTTGGAAACTCTCTCATTTTTTCTTAAATAAGCCCAGAATTGGTCAGAATACTTGTGGCTGGATTAGCCAGATATTTCATCTATTACATTTACCCGAAAAAAACCAAACAAAACCAACCAATAACAAACTTACACAAAAACACCAACAACCCACCAAGCCAAGCTGCACTAAAGGCCTCCATTAAAGCAACACAATGCTGCCAGCCAATCAAGATACAAAAAGAGCCAAAAAACAGACAGAAGATATTAGAGACACCAATCAAGCAGAACACAGCAAACTCCGAGACCAATAAACACAGACCAAGACTCCCAACCAATCAGGATGAAGAAAAAACCATTCTGGCACAGCAATAGGCTGCCCCAAATTCAAATCTGAAACCACTGTAAAAGTCTGACTCACAGACGGACACAATACAGAAGCCTGATGATGGCAGATGAGATTCTGCTGAAACGTTGCTACAACTTTAAAAGAACAACTACAATGACGTGGGAAAATACCCGAACCAAGCCGAACACCATATATATATATATATATATATATATATATATATATATATATATATATATATATATATATATATATATATATATATATATATATATATATATATATATATATATAGGGTTATAATTTATATTTAATATAAAAAATAAACATTTTATATTAAGTATATTTTTTTAAAAAAAATGTATTAGTGGTCCTCGGGATTTAAAAGTATGAGTTTGGTGGTCCCTGAGGTCCAAAAGCTTGGCAACCCCTGCTCCACAGTGTGTCTAGCAAACCAGCTAGTGTCTGGAGGCTTCCGTTGATTTCTTCAACTCCTGGCAGCTGTACTAGGCCTCAGTTGTGGATTATGGATCTGCCCAGATCATTGGATTATGATCTGCCCAAATATTTGTTTCAATATTTATTTCTTGAATATTAGCTAACAATTCTGTTGACATCCATATCATATCTATTCTGGACCATGATAAATGTCTGTTTGAATAGAAGGTGTATTGTTTAGTCTTAGCATTTCTTTCTCTCCATGCATCTTTTAAATTTATTTCATCTGTCATTTTAAAAAAGGATTTAGGGATGGTCTTTCTGTTTTGCTTTATTGTATTCTGTGTTGTATGGTCCAATTTATTGTCTACAATTCCATTAAAGTGTCCCATCATAACGATATTAGCATAGTCCAGTTCAATTATTTTCATATGTAATTTTCTATAAAATTCTTCTTGATTATCATTCGGGGCATAGATTGCGATCAGGAGTGTTTTCATATTATTGTCCATTATTTCCACCATTAATAATCTTCCATTGTCATCTGTATGGATCAATTTCACTGGAATAATATCTTTAATGTATAAAACCACTCCTCTTTTTTTGCATTGTGTCAAAGAAGTAAATATTTTCCCTAACTTTGGCTGTATCAACAGTTGTTCATGTTGCTTTTTAATATGTACTTCTTGTAGGCAGATTATATCAAGTTTTAATTTCTCTAATTTGTGGAAAGTTTTCCTTCTTTTAACAGCTGAGTTAAGTCTGTTTATGTTAATTGTAATCAGTTTTTTCTCTTCCATGGTTATACTTTATAGGTAGGTTTGGTAGCTCTCGTTCTTGGTTCACGTTGTTCCTTAACTTCCACCTTTCCGCCTACTGCATCTTCTTCTTTTTCAGTCGCTATTTGGCAGTCCTCTTGGAATTCAATTAGTGACATTTCTTTTTCTGTCTCCTCCTCTTTCCCTCCAAAGTATTCAATATAGAATAATTCAGCTTTCTCAACTGAGTCAATTCTGTGTCTCTGTTCTTGCCATGTGAACATTAAATCTTCTGGAATCAGCTACCTATATTTCACCTCTTTTTTAAGTAGAATTTTAGTCAAGAATTGGTATTCTCTTCTCATCTCTCTCACTCTTCTGGGTACTTGTTTCAGGACCACAATCTCCTTATCTTTATATTTCAATGTTTTCTCTCTTGCCGCCTGCAATATTTGCGTTTTAATGGCTTTCTTTGTAAATCTGATGTGAACTTCTCTTGGTAAGCTATTTCTCATTGCATATCTTGCGAAGACTCGAAAAACCTCATCTATTCCATCCATCATCTTCTCTTTGGTTATTTCCAGAGCTTCAGCCAAGAATTCTATCATTATCTCAGCTAAGTTTTGTCCCTTTTCTTCCTCTATGCTTTGGAATCTGAAATAAAATTCTGATCTATCCATCTCCCATCTCAGCATCCCACTTTTATCTTGTTCAACTACTGTTAATCTGCCATCAATATCTCCAATCTTCTTATCTCTTCGTTTGTCTTCTTCTATTTTTTGGAATCTCTCATCATACTTCATCATCATTTGTTGAATATTCTCCACCTTTTCATCAGTTTTTTCTATTATCTTTTCAATGTTCTCTGTTCTTGCTTGTATGCTTTGAATTCCTTGCATTATCATCTGCAATGTCACCTTTTCCTGTTCTTTTTCTTGTTGGAACATCATCTATATTGAGTGTTGTCCTCCAGATGGTGAAGAGGAAGAAGTAGGAATTGAAGAAAAGTCATATATGAAGAGTCCAGCAAAAGAAAAAAGAAAAAATTAATTTGACTTCCCATTTAAAATCGCCGCGTAATCACTTCTGTCTGAAATTTTACAGATTCTTTCTTTTCCTTAGGGTGTCCTTTTAAATCTTAAAGTAAAGAAAAAATTTTCACCAAACCGGCACACTTTCTCCTTCTATTCTCTTCCGTTTCGGAGCTGTCCCAACTTCAGCAACTTTAATGGTTGCCTCTTTGCCGCTGGCAAAAAGAGCTTCTCCTGGATCTACCAGAGACTTTGCGGTATCCCTGGGATCGACAGGATGCACTCTTTACATTCACCGTCTCTTTGGGATGGTTTAGATCCGTTTGGACCATCCAGGAGCAAAGATATCGGCAGCGATCTCAGACCTCCAAGATCGCATGCTGTATCGTCGCGATGCCAGCTCCGCCCTCCCTTTTCTTGCTATCATTATCTGCCTATAAAAGTTCCTTTTGAAATGATGCTGGTTTCAAGAGTTCTGCTTTCTTGAGGAGAGAGGAGAAGCAAGTCCTTACATAATGCCATTCAAGCTCTCCATTCTGACTCTGGGACTGTTCTTTGTTTGATTCCACTTACCTGAGCAACTTAATTCACTTTCAATTCAGGTCACCCCCTTTGTCCCTTGATGATGCTAATAGCAACTTAGTTAAATCCACACAAAAATCTCCTTTCATTTCTCAGTCAAAAAAACATGCAATTAGTCATACATCAAAGTCCACTATTCAATGGGCAAATCATTCCATTACTGTTAGAAGTGACTTCATAGTCCCACAAAGAAGAAAGTTTTTTAAAATCAGCCCTGATAGATTTTTGATATTGTAGGTAGTCAGGGCACTGCTGTTGTTCCCTCCAAGGCAAGAGGCTGCTCTTCCTGAAAGGAAGGTTGGTAGACTTACCTGAGAACGCGCCTTCTCAGATGGTGTAGACAGGATCCATGCATGGGATGTATTCAGCTCTGTTCGGCTATAGACTGAATAGAAAAACTGAAGACACACCCCTTCCGGGCCACCAGTTCTGAATGAAGTTGAGGCATTCTTGTATATGCTGCAAGAGTCCCATCTTTGTATAACATTAATGATTAGTAATAACTTAAATTTTAGTCCAATACCCAACATGATTGCCAGAGAAATAAGAAAATGGACGGGTCTGGATCCTGTCTACACCATCTGAGAAGGCGCGTTCTCAGGTAAGTCTACAATGCTCCTTCTCCAGAATGATTTTGACAGGATCCATGCATGGGACATACCAAAGCAATGTCTGAAGGGAGGGATTCTGGCCCTAATGACACTGATCTTCTGACAATACGTTTGAAAGTACTCTCCTTCCAAATGCTGCTTCTGCAGAAGCGAAAGAGTTCAGTTTATAATGTCTAACAAACGGTGAAGGAGTGGACCAAGTCGCCACCTTACATATTTCTTCCACTGAAGCCTGAGTATTCCAAGCTGCTGTAGTGGCTGCACTCCGTGTTGAGTGAGCTGTGATGTGAGACAGGACAGGTAATCCCTGTGCTTTGTAAATGTTAGAATGGTTGCTCTAATCCATCTGCCTATGGAAGAAGATGACACACTTTGTCCTAAGGAGTTCTGATGATAAGAAATAAACATTGCTTCCGTCTTTCTAAAGGAAGCTGTCCTTTTCATGTAAATATGGAGAGCTCTCCTTACATCTAAGGTATGTCAAAGTTTTTCTCTAGGGTGAAATGGATTTGGAAAATTTTTTGTAAAACGAGTTCTTGTGCCCTATGAAAATGGGAATTGACTTTTGGTATAAAAGTAGGATCCAATCGTAAAACAACTCGATTGGTGTGAAAAATAGAGATATCAGGTCTTATCGACAGAGCTGCAAGCTCAGATATCCTTCTGGCAGACCTAAATGCCATTAGAAAAATTACTTTATACAATAAATGCTGTAGGCTGACAGTTCTCAAAGGCTCAAGAGGTGAAAGCATACGGGCTTGCAGTACCTTGCAGGCATGATATTCCCCTCTGAAAAAAAAATCGGGGCTGGCCAAAAGAGACCCCCCCACCGCGCGCCAAGAAATCGCTGCCCAGCTCCCTTTTCCTGCCGCTCAGTGGCCTCCGCTCACACCGCCCACCCGCCCGGGCTCCGCTCGCACCACCCGCCCGGGCTCCGCTCGCACCGCCCACCTGCTCGGGCTCCGCTCAGGTATCCGGCTGGGTCTGTCAGGAGTTGCTACCGCCGGCGCGGCTCCAGTCCTGCGTTGCCTCGGGAAGGGAAAGGCAAAACCAGGAGCCGCTGCTGCCGTTGCAAAGCGCCGCTGCGGCTCTTCCTTTTTGCCTTTCCCTTCCTGAGGCAATGCGGGACTGGAGCCATGCAGAGCCGCGCCGGCGGTAGCAACTCCTGACTCGGGGCCTCCGAGGGGAGGGGAAGAAGGGGGGAAAGGGGAGGGGCGATTCCCAAAAAAATCGGAATTCCGATTTTAATCGGAAGAATATCATGTCTGACCTTGGTAAGGTCCCATGATGGAAATCTATGAATGACCCCTGGTCTTAAATTTGCTGCCCCTTTGAGAAAATGCCAAATTAAAGGCTTTTATGACAATAAATCTGAACTTGTACATGAAGGTACCGATGAGAGCTCTGCAACCTGTCTATGGAGAGTAGCTCCTTGTAAAAAATCTAAAACCTGGGAGATCGAAGCCTCTCTAGGATCTGAACCCTTATCCTTGAACCAATTACAGAAAACTCTCCAAGTAGTCTCATAAATCCTTATAGTGGATTGTCTTCTATCTGCCTGTATAGTGTTAATAACCTGTGTGGAAAGATCCACCTTTTTTAACAGTCTCCTCTTAAGTGCTAGGCGGCCAAGTGAAGCCATTGAGGCTCTGGATGTTGAATTGGCCCCTGGCTGAGAGACATCCTTTCGGGAGGAATCCCCCACGGACATGACACTGACAAATTGACCAAGTTTGCAAACCACTACCTCCTGGGCCAATATGGTGCCACAAGGAGAATCTCCGCTTTCTGCTGTAAGGTCTTCCTGACGACTGCCGAGATGAGAGGTATTGGAGTCCCTTTGATCACTGACAGTGAAGGGCATTGACTCCCTCCGCTCCCGGGGACAGGAACCTGGAGAAGAAACATTGATGAATCAACTTAGATGCAAACAGATCCAATATTGGATGACCAAATCTGTTGGAAATTTCTTGAAAAAGCAGATGCAAAGTCCACTCTGCCTGATCTATTGTAGATCTACTTAGCCAATCTGCCCTGACATTTTGTGTCCCTGAAATATGTTCAGCTTTGATTGAGAGCAAATTTTTCTCTGCCCATCTGCAGAGACAGGAAGTTTCTTTTTGTAATGACTTTGACTGTGTTCCTCCCTGACGATTAATGTGCGCCTTACTGGCCACATTGTTAGGATTAACACATCTTGTCCCTTGATTATTGCCTCAAATTCCTTGAGAGCTAGGTGAACTGCTCTTAATTCTAACCAATTGATATTATGCTTGAGGTCATTAGCATTCCAAATGCCCTGTGCTACCTTGTCTTGACAATGGGCCCTCCATCCAGAGAGACTAGCATCGGTAGTTATTGTTGTAAACTGTCTTTAAAGGGAACATCCTTTATCTAATGCTGAAGAGGTCCACCAAAGCAAGGATATTAATACCTTGGTTGGCAATCTGATGGGAAAGGTACCTTTTATGGATCTCTGAAAAGGTAATGAGAACCACTGCAATTCACGAGAATGCAGTCGTGCCCATGGCACTATATCAAGGCAGGATATCATTTTGCCTAGTAATTTTGACATTTGGCTTCTTATGCAAAAGAAATGGGCTGCTAATGCTTTAATGTCCTCTTTTTTTTTTAAATAATTTTTTTTTATTTTTTAAGACAAACATATACAAACAAAACATAAAAACATAAAACCATCTTCCATTTTATATACATACAGTGTGTCAGTTGGTTACAAATCTTTTGTGCTATCCTTTTGTAGTCATTACTCACAATTTATATAAATTTTCACATTGTCAAGCTAACATATGCTTATATATTTATCAGTCATTAATCATCCATGACTAAACTATTTATTCCATCATTTTACACAAGATATTCCAAATTTTGTTTTAAAATTTATGTTATACTTTCATCCAATGGTTATATATGTCTATATTATATTTTATATCAATCTATTAAACTTCTATTACAAAATTATCTAGTCTATTACATTACCATGTCTTTTTGTCCAACCATTGATAAAACAAATCCCATATCGTATAAAATTGTTTATCTTCTTCTTCTCTAATTTCAAATGTCAATTTACTCATTTCAGCACAGTCCATAATTTTCATAATAACTTCCTCCTGCATAGGTATGTTATCATTTTTCCAGTTCTAAGCAAATACAATTCTAGCCACTGTAAAAACATTTACAATCAAATATTTCAACTTTTTATTGTATATTTCTGGTATAATTCCCAATAAAAAGATCTCTGGTTTAAAGTCTATATGTTGTTTTATCATTTTTTCCAACCATGTGTGGATTTGTCCAATATTTTTTTGCATCCGAACATGTCCATCACATATGGTAATATGAACCAGGTATCTGATGACATTTCCAACATTTATCCGATTTGTTCTTAAACATTCTCACGATTCTCGTCGGGAGTAGATGCCACCTGTAAAACATCTTATACAAATTTTCTTTATATGCAGTTGACATTGTCATTTTATAATTTTGAGACCACAATTTTTGCCACTTCTCTAAATCAATCCCGTATCCCCCAAGCAATCATAGTTTCTTTAACTTGTTCTTCCAATTTAAATTCTAATAAATGTCCATAAAGTTTTTTAATTACCTTTTCATCAGTACCCATCAAATTTTTATCTAAATCAGTCAACTTATCATAAATACCTTGTTTTAAAATCTTTATCAAATCTAGATTGTATTTGCAAATATGAAAACCAATTCATTTTTACACCTTGTTCTTCCAACGCTTGCATAGATTTAAGTTCACCCTTTTCATTCAATATCTTACCATATCTGTTTGTTCCTTTTTATATAATGTGTCCTCTCTTCTTTGATGAGAGAGGAAAACTAAATCTAATTCAGTATCTATTATTGCCCCTAAATGTAAATGTTTGGTAGACGGTTCAAAATGACTCTTTTCTTGATTAACCAAAAATTCATGAGATTGTAAGGTTTGTAGGGTGATGATTAAGTCTCTAATAGCTAACTCATGGGGGACTGATTGTATTAAGATATCGTACAAGTAGGCCAGTATCCTGACAATGTCGACCTGCGTAACAAATTCTTAAATACTTGTGGTGATCAGGTAAGATTGGAATATGCAAATACTCTTCGGTAAGGTCAACTGAAACTAAATAGACCCCATGTCTCAACTTTCTTCAAAACAGATTGAAGCGTGTGCATCTTGAACCTACGATAAATAACAAAACAGTTTAGTCTTTTCAGGTTTAAAATAGCCCTTCATCCCCCTGATGATTTGGGAACAAGAAATAACATAGAGTAGAAGCCTTGGTCCTGTTGCTCCTCTGGGACTGCTTCCACAGCTTGGATTGTTACTAGGTGCTAAATTGCCTCCTCCATCTGTCTCCTTTTGTGTATGTTTTAAGATACTGGACACCTGATAAAAAATCTCAGGGGCCTGGCTCGAAATTCAAGTGCCAGACCTTCCCTTGTCTGTCTGAGCCAAAAATCTGAGGTTGTTTTCTCCCATTGGTCTACAAAACTTTTCAGTCTACCATCAACAGGAGTTTCCAAGTGCCTATTTGTATTTTTGGAATGGCCTGTTTGATGAACCACAGAATGACTGTTTGGTCTGTGGTTGAGATCTTGCCTTGTAGTTGTTCCCTTGGGCCTGTTGAAAATGTTGCCTCTGGCTGAAGTTTGCTTGATTTCTTTGGCTGGTAGACGTTTATCCCATGATTCGATGAGAATGGGATCTAACGGTGCTCCAAATAGCTTTCCACCTTTGTATGGTGCAGATGCCAGCTTCCATTTCTTCTTGATATCATCCTCCCAATACCTGAGCCAGATTAACCTGCATGCAACAACCGCCAAAGACCTGACCCATAAGGTGAATTTGACAGAATTCAAAGCTGTGTCTGCTTACTGATGCAGCTATAACTTTGTTAAAGTCTAAGTGGGCTCTTATATTGTCTGTTGGTACTTGCTGCTGCATTTGTCTTAGCCATATCACAGAGGCCCTAGTGAAAAAGGATGCCGCTGTGGCAGTTTTGACCGCCCATGCAGCTGCCTGGTGTGTCTTTCACCACATTAAATCAGCCTTTTTGTCCTCTCCTTTTAGGACATTATCTTCATCACTGAGATTAGTTGAAGAAGATGCTAAAGCTAGCACTGGGTCATCAACTGCGGGTAGCTGCAAAGTTGCTGCTAATGGTGTGTCTATATTGTAAATTTCTTTGTCAAAGACCGTTACTCCAAGACCCTAACCAGGGACACCTAGCTGTCCCTGCACCATATTAAAGAATATTTGTAGGAAGGGAAAACCTCCGCTTCCACTTTTGGGTCCATGAAAAGAGCTTCATTCCTCCGTTTTGTGAATAACACAAGGTGTCTCTTTGTTCAATTCTAGGCTGGTTGCGCTCTTCACCTTGGCTAATAATGCTTTAAATAAATGTGGTTTAAACAGGCCTTTGGTATCAGATATCTGTGTTTCGGTCAGAGAGAGATTCTATTTCACCTTCCTCTAATGAATACTCAGATTGTTCATCCTCTGAAGTAGTAGATCATGTTTTGGTCATAAGTGTTTGTCTAAGGGTTGTCTACGGTGGGAGGGACCTACTCTACAGTCCACCTGATTTGGACTGTTAGTCTGAAGTCCTCCCATCATTCCCTGACCAATAAGTTACGTAAAGCACTGTTGAACCACCAGCGGCATTAACTGCCCTCCTGTTTCAGTGTGTTGCATTTGCCCTGATCTAGTTAAAGGAGGAGCCATTGGTCCTGGATTACTCCAGTAAGAACACCCTGGAAGTTCAGAATCCTACGTGTTAGAGAAACTACTTGGCCCAAATTGTCCATGTCTGATCCCACTTGGAATAGAATAGATTGACTTGTGTGATCCCCCTTAGGAGGACTTAATTGCAGTGATTTCATTTGTTATTTTGAATTCTCCTCGACTTGCTTTACCAATGCATTATGTAGTCTACGCTCGGTCTGCTCATCAGCTTTGATTTTCCTGGTAGCTCTGGCCTTGGCCCTGATTTTGTCAGCTGCCTCTTGAACTGATCCTCTGGTCTTACAGGTTCTTTTACCCCTACCTTTCTGTTGATTGGAAGCAATCAGATGTGAAGACAGTGTGTTGGAAGATTCCTCCATAATGTCTATAACAGACTGTAACATTACTCTGACTATATCAAATAAAAATAGAAATAACAATTAATTGTAATGCATCTTATTAAATTCTTTAAGAAAGTCTTTTTCTGAGACTTTGACCCTCAGGACAGTGTTTCACCAATTTCAAGACAATTAAATAGCTCAATAACCAGAATCTTTCAAGGTTAATTGTCTATAAGCATATAATTGTCTATAAGCAATTGTCTCTAGTCATGAGGCACACAGCACACAAGGGTAGAAAGGCTGAGGAAAAATACCTCTTGTCTTTTTTCTGAGGATTTGCCCCTCAGGACAGAATTCCGCCAAATTGAAGACAATTAAATAGCCCAATAACCAGAATCTTTCAAGGTTAACTGTCTATGAGAAGTATAGATCGGGTCGTGAGGCACACTAGAGCTGGCTAGAAAATGGCTGCTTCTACAAAAATGGCACTCCTGCCAATTTAAACCGTCACCGAGTTGATTTTACTGTTGCTGGAAACTCATTTACAGCAACCTTTACTGTTGCTGGAATACAGCAGTTCTGCTTAGACAGCGCTCCCTTATTTGGGCAGGCTGTCTGACAGGCTTTACAATGAGAAAGCCTTCCGATTTCGATCTGCACAATCTCTCCCTCTCAAAGGTGCCGTGTATGGTGCTGCAATCAATCTCTGCTCCCTGCTGTACAGTGTTATGCAGTCTGGCCAGTTGCCAAACTTGATAACCACCTCCTTCACATTTATTTTGAAGGCTGTCATGCTCTCATATCATTCTCCTCCCGACTCAGCAATTCTTGTACCTATATGCAGTGGACAGACATTTCTCCTCCTCATCTATTGCAATGGTGAACTTGATTAACATCCCCTCCTATGCATCTTGAGCAAGCTCTCTGAGTATGCCTATGCAGCCTTTTCAGCAGCCAAAGAAGTGGCAAAGCAATCTCTTTCCACCCAAATGTGGAACTGCTTTTGCTTCACCCATAACATGCACCAATGTTCTTTGCTTAGTACTCAGTACTTGCCTACAACCATTCAAGAGGCTGTAAGTGGATGTTGTCTTAGTAAGCTCATGGAAGGGATCAATTACTTGAGGAGCAGCTTCCTCTTCACTTTCTGTCTGGGAGGATCTCACAATGCAAGTCAGTATCTCCCAAAGCAGGTGGAGGATGAACACATGGAGAAAAAAAGATCATCCACTGGAAATGATTAATATTATGCTAGTCATTATTTTATATATACATGTACATTTATACACATACGCACATAATTTATAATAATGCGTGTTTTATCTGTTATTTTGGTTTTTTTTTCTGTATGCCACCCCAAATCTCACTACTTGAGTTGGATGACCTTATAAATCTAATAAGCAAACAATAAGTACAAGTAAGTATATACATAAATCAAGCCAGCCTCAGACAGTTTGTGTGAGTAAGAGTACAACATTCAGAACTTCTAATCTCTGCATATCTCCCTACCCACATTTTAGAAATATCCCAAGCTCATTCCACTTTGCAGATCTGTAAGGCATAATCAAAGCTGTTGTATAGGCAAGGTCTTTTGTGACAACCCAAGAGGCTTCTTTCTCGGGGGTTATCCTGTACAACACATGCTTAATTAATGTGCTTTAGATTAGCACATTACCTGTATTTCAAAGCTTGTAGTGCCTTTAAAAATTTGGCTTAATTTTAAAATGTCTTTTGATATTTACTCTTATGGCCTATTAAGTTGGAAAGGATGTTGAAGAGGACTAGTCCAGCAGGATACTCTTGGAGTAGATTTAGCTGTGTACATACTGGGGCCTTGGTTGGGTCTCTTGACTCTAAGACAGAAATGCAAAAAATTGTACCCTGTTTAAAAGAAGGATACAAACTGTTAAAAAAAAAACCAGACCCCCAAAAAGAGGAGGTGGAGTTGTACTGTATGTAAAGGACCTCTGTTACAGAAATACATGAAACCAAAAACGAAAACCTCCTATAATGCATATGGGTCAATATAAAAAGAAAAGGAATGACATTGCCATAGGTATATACTATAGGCGACCCAATGAAGCAGAAAAAAATAGATGCATTTTTTGCCAACCAACTAACAAACATATGCAGGAAACACACTACAATAGTAATGGGGGACTTCAATTACCCTGACATCAATTGGAAGACTAATTCCACACCAAGTGAGAAATCGAATAGGTTCCTGATCAACTTAGCTGACAACTTTGTTGTTCAAAAGGAGGGAACTAGAGGGACAGCCATAGTGGACTTAATTCTTAGAAACAGAGAAGAAGTGATAGAGGGAGTTGAAATTGCAGGAACCTTGGGTGAAAGTGACCATGTCATATTAAAATTTAACATAATGCAAACATAAGCAATAGAACATAATGATACCAGGGTCCTAAATTTTAAAAGAGCTGATTTTAACAAACTCAGAGAGAACTTGGGAAAGATTCCTTGGATGAAAATCCTAAAGGGGAAAACAACTCAAGAAGCTTGGGAAACTCTGAAAAATATGATCATAAAAGCTCAGACCAGCACAATACCACTGAAAAAGAAAAACAAGAAATCCAAGAAGAAACCAGCATGGCTGCACAAAGAAATTGAAAGACAAAAAGAACGAAAGACTGTGGATACAATATACCTAGATTTCAGCAAGCATTTGACAAAGTAGACCACAACCTACTTAGTAAACTAGAAAAAAGTGGGATAGATAGCATCACCATCAGATGGATTTGTAACTGGCTGACAAACTGTACTCAACGAGTAGTCCTTAATAGTACTATGTCTACATGGAGGGAAGTCAGCAGTGGGGTACCACAAGGTTCCGCCTTAGGTCCAGTACTCTTCAATATCTTCATAAATAACTTAGACGAGGGAATAGAAGGGGAACCTACCAAATTTGCGGATGGCAGGAATAGCCAACACCCTAGATCAGGGCTGTCAAACTTGTGGCCCACAGGCAACACGCATCACGTGCTGGCCAAACCCACACCCGGTTTAGTGAAGGGGAAAAAAGTCCCTATACATCCCATGATGCTGCCATGACAACGCGAGTTTGACACCCCTGCCCTAGATGATAGGCTCAAGATCTAGATTGATCAAGATCAAGTGAGGTACAAATACCACTCTATAAAGCCTTAGTAAGACCACACCTAGAATACCACATCCAGTTTTTGTCACTACATTATAAAAAAGATGTTGAGACTCTAGAAAAAGTGCAGAGAAGAGCAACTAGGATGATTAGGGGACTGGAGGCTAAAACATGAACAGTTGCAGGAAGTTGGCATGATTAGTCTAGTGAAGAGAGGAACCAGGGGAGACATGATAGCAGCCTTCCAATATTTGAGGGGCTGCCAGAGAAGGGAGTGGGTCAAGCTATTTTCCAAAGCACCTGAAGGCTAGACAAGGAATAATGGATGGAAACTGAACAAGGAGATATTCAACCTGGAAATATGGAGAAATTTTCTGACAGTGAGAGCAATTAACCAATGGAACAGCTTGCCTTCAGAAGTCGTGGGAGCTTTATCACTGGAAACTTTCAAGAAGAAAATTTCATCTGTCATCTGTCAGAAATGGTGTAGGGTCTCCTGCTTGGGCAGGGGGGTTGGCCTAGGTGATCTACAAGGTACCTTCTAACTCTGTTAATCTGTAAACTCTGGAAAGTATCTCTCCCCCTCCTCCAGCAATCACTTGTCATTGCCAAAGCTGCAAGAATTTGCCATACAGTAGAGATCACCAACCATGAGCCTGGTATCATTTCATTTGTTTCATTTAAAAAAACAAACATAAAAGAGTTAGTGTACTCCATATCTTAACCCCTCTGGATGGCTAGGAATGCGAAGATGTGCTGGTGCTGAGCTTGAAGCAGGATTAAATTAGTCAATGCACAAACTGTACAAATGTCTGTACTTCTTTCAATGAAGGATTGAAATAACTGCTAGTTTTGAAGTAGAAAAGCGTGAGGAACAGAAGGAAAATACGTCATAACACATCCTACTCCTTTGGTGTGGCTAAACGGACAAAATCAGGCACCAGGAAAAGACAGGAGTCTGATCTGTTCTTTTCAGGCACTGCTGTTATTTATCATCTCCTGTGCAGTATTTAGTAAAGTGCTTTTCTGTTCTCCTTTGCAGCTTCTCAGGGTTCTTTCATGTCACAGCAACCTAAAGGGAAAGGATTAGCCACTATCTCTCAATCTCATGTCCCTGCGTTATAGCCAGTCAGTTAATTCCAGATCTGCTTGAGGGCCAGCCCTTTTGCACAGCCAGAACTGGACACTGTCACAGGCAGATAATACTGTGTCACATCCATTATACAATGCTTTACAGTTTGTGGCAGGAGGAACAGTTCCAGCAGGTCTTCTGTAAGATCTTCTAAGATAGCAGCTGGTGCTAAAAGCATCCACAAGTTTCTTGACTATGCCTGCCAGATAGTAAAACTTGTTACAGATGTAATTTGGGGGTGCTGTACAACACGTCTTGATAAGTCCAAGATTTGGTTATACAGACTCAGCCTTAAGGACCTTTGGAAGTTGCTAATTGGGTAGGAGGTGCTTGGGAGATTCCCTGGCGATGACGCAGCCTTTTTTCTTCATCCTGTAAGAAAAACAAAACACTGCTGTGAATCAGATACCACCATCAGTGGAGAATTGCCACCACAAAGTTAACTGCTTAGGTCAGATCCTTGTATAAAATTCAGGACCAATGCTAAAAAAAAGTGATCTACCAGTGCAGGGGACATAGGATTTAGTAAGATTCCTCTCAAGTCACTGGAATGACAAACACAGTGCCAACATAATAGGTATGCTAGTGTCATGTAACACCTGGCACTTATGGGGTTTCTTTTGGATTTGGTGAATTCACACTGTATCAATTTTTTCCCCCAGTTCAGGAAAGGCCAGAAAAATATAATTTAAAAAAATCTTAAGAGTTAACTCTCAGGAAGATCCCCTCCCTTGAAAGAACATAAAATAACCCTGAAATGTTTCCTTAAAGCATGGTGCAAGTGAAAACAGATTTTGCTTACCCATCCTAGATAAGACTGACCCAGAGGTCTCTATTTCACCATACCAAAAGAAAACTTTACGATAAGGAACTTTATTCAATTCTCAGCTGTGTGAGGCATCAAACAACAGGGCAGAGGCAAGCTCTTTTCATATCAAAAGTGGATGGGAGGCTGTATTTTAGACCAGGGCCCGCCAACCCCAGGTCCATGAACTCATGTGTGCATTTGTGCAAGCAGCACACATGCACATAAAACCATTCCTCCTCCCCCTCTGCCCCCCTGCAGACCACTGTTTTAAACAAAGGAAAGGCACATTTTAGCAACTTTCAAAAACCTGTTTCTATCAAAGCAAAAATTCCTTGGTAAGAATAACCTCACATTTATTTCTTTTTCATTTGTTTGTTTTTATCTTGCCTTTATTTTTTTGTTATTTTATCCTGCCTTCTAATTTTCTTTATTTTTATCCTGCCTTTATTTTTGTGTATGTTAGGTGGCATATAAACTCCAATTTTCCCTACAACAACCACTCTGTGAAAAGCTTAGGGTTAAGGGGAGTTTGGATGAGAGACAGTGGGTGACCCAAACTCAACCAGCTGGTTTTCATGCCTAATGAGAGTCTAGAACTGTTGGAATATAATTTTTACTTTTTACTTTTTATTTGGTTTTCTTGTTCTCTTTTTAATACTATTGGTGGGTTACTTTTATATTTTTAAATATTTTTTATTCTTTTTCCTGTTTTTTATATGTTTTTATGGAATTGGGTTTTTTTCTCACAATTTTCATCTTCATTTTTATTCTTTTTGATTTCTTTTTCCCTTTATAATTGGATTAAGGTAAAGAAGAACCTGAAGATTGTTTTTTGGTGTTATAAGTTGTTACTTATTGTTCAGATCTGCAATTAATTGGAAATGAGGAAAACAACTGCTATGGCTCATCAATTCCTACATCCTCCTCTCCACTCAGTGGTCAGCGGTCAATACACACCATGTTGCAGCAGGAAAAAGAGAGGGAGAAGGAGAAAAAGAATGAGGTCACACTACAAATGATAACGCAAGCAATACAAAGAATAGAGAACAGAGAAAACGGATGAGAAAATAGAGAATATACAACAAATGATGATGAAAAATGAAGAAAGATTTCAAAAGATAGAAGAAAAAGGTGATCAGAGAGACAAAAAAAAATTGGAGAAATTGACAGTAGACTGTTGAACAGTACAAAGGAAGTGGAATGTTGGCCTGGAAGATGGACTGGGCAGATTTTTATCTTAGATTTCAAAATATCAAGGAAGAGAAGGGAGAAAAACTTGCAGAAATAATGATAGAAATGCTGGCAGGTGCCTTGAAGATATCCAAAGAGAAAATGATGGATAGAATAGACGAAGTATTCCGAGTTTTTACAAGATATGCAATGAGAAATAAATTACCTAGAGAAGTCCATGTAAGACTTACCAAGAAAGCAATCGAAACACAAATATTACAAAGTGCAAGAGATGACCCATTGAAATACAAAGGAAAGGAGATTATGGTCCTAAAACAAGTACCAAGAAAAGTGAGAGAAATGGGAAGAGAACACCAATTTTTGACAAAAATTTTAATTAAGAAGGGAGAGAACTACAGATGGTTGATTCCAGAAGGTCTCATAGTTACTTGGCAAGAGCAAAGACACAGATTGGATTCATTAGAGAAAGCAGAATTATTTTATGGAGAATATTTTAGAGTAAAAGAAGAGAGAATGTGTGATGACCTGTAGTCTCTCAAAATAACCCCAAACCCAAAACATATATTAAAGTCCGGTAAGGCCTTCAACTTAACTTCACTGTTTTATTTGGCACAGTTTAAAGTCACAAAAGTAACTAATGAGGCAAACAGAAAACCAAAACAAATCGCATTGATGAGAGTTCCGAAGCAAGCCAAGATAATTAATCATAAACTTCAGGAAAATAATTGAGGAGAGTCCATGGGAAGAACGCCAGCACAGATAAACCTCTTTCAAGGTGAACAATAAAATTGACTCCTGCAAATTCTAACTGCGCAGTTACAAACTTATATACATAACTCCCACCTGCAAGCCATGAGAAGGATCATGGTAATCTCTTTTTTTTAAAAAAAAATATTTGGGTTTTCACAAAAAAACCCATAATACAAATAAAACATCTTTTTTTGAAAACAGCATGGTCCCCGGTTACACTTCTTCATACAGACACAAACTCAATTTCATGCTCACTTTTATGTTCTATTCCATATCTTATTACTGTTTTACATTTTCTACATAGTTTTTCTCCTCTCTTAATTTTCTCAATTTTATTTTAATTATCTCATATCAATTCAAATCATTATATTTATATTTTTGTCTGTCCTGTTTCAATTTCATATTTTCTTTTCTCATTAAACAAATTTTCTCCTGTTGTTACTAATTGGAGTATGACACCTTTATATCTTTTAATTTTATTCATTCAACTCTTATTTAAGCTTTATAACCTTGAGGTTATAACATTCAATATAATACATAACTTCCAATCGAATTCTGTTTGGTACATTCTTAAAATACACACTTTATTCCTAAAAAGTGATTATAAATATATGTAATTAAAAAACTCATTCCATTCCAATTCAATTCTATCATTAATATTCATTAAAGTATTAACATCTTTAACACTACTTTTAAATTAAATATCATACTTCCTTGGGAACACTTATAAGTTTTCCATAATTAATTTTTTTCCCCTATTTCTCTTCCCTTATATTTTATAAAACATTAAATAATTAAAGTGTTCCCATCCTTTCCTAATTCAATTCTCTCATTCATTTTATTTCATTTATTTATTAACAAACATTTCACTAGATTACAATAATTATTTTATCCATCATTTTAATCATATATTGTTTAATATTTTCTAAAATTAGTTCTATTTCTAATATAACAATATTATCTTATGTACCTTTGCAGAATCCTTTTCAATTAAATTTTCACCCATTATCTCTAAATAGGCCGTTTCTCCATATCTTGTTTCTGTCCTTTATAACTTCTTTTCCTTTCCTTCTTCCCTCTCTTCTTCTCCCTCCACTTTTTACCCCCTTGTCTCTCTAGTTCTAATTCTCTCTTCTGTATTCCTCACTTCTGTTGCTTTCTAATATTATACTTATTTTTCAAGTTATTATTCCTTTTGTTGGTTGTTTTTTCAAATCTTAAATTTTTCATTCTCTTTCCCCCCTTTCCTTTTTTCCCCTACATAAAATTACTTGTTCATTAAAGATGGCTTTTTCTTTGTCCCAGTCTTCTTGTTCTGCAGGCATTTCTTGTTGTTTCTCATAGTTCGAGATCTCCATTTCTAAGAATTGAAATACAAAGCCAAAAGAACCTCTCCCTTCTTGTGCATCTTCTTTGTACTTTTTAAGTTCCATTTTCAATTCATCTAAAAGTAGTGCCATTTTAAAACACTTTTAAACAGCCACCTGATTGATTTTAGTCATTCAAATGCAATAACCAAAAATCCAGAGATCACCAAATAATCCAAATACTCCCAAGCTGTTTCTTCATGCTTCTTTTTTTCACTTTCTCTTCCTGGAGTTCTACTATTTTGTAGCCAAGTTTCAGTTAAAATGTATCTTTTAGAAGTCTTGTTGAAGTTTTACTGTAAAATCCTTTTAATTCCAGGCAGTCTCCACCCTTTTTTCCAGATCCTGCCCTTTTATTCTTTTTCTCTCCTTTCCTGCTTTTAAAAGGTTTTAAGTATCCAGAAATCTTTATTATCCCTTTGACATTTTATTTTCAGCTTAAATGCCTATTGATGTCAAAGTGGATTTCCCCCCCCCCCCAATTTCTTATTTAGAACTCTTAGCTGTCAGTATAGAGAAAAGGAGAGAAGAAAAACCAAATCCTTTCCCTTTTCTCTCTCCTTCGCTGCTTCAGAATCTTCTTTGGGAACAATGTTACTTTTTTTTTAGTTTAAATTCCAGGGTACCTTAGTTGTTGCTTTTGCAATTTAACCCAGTCAACCAAAACTTTTTCTTCTTATCTTCCTCCTGCACGTTCTTTTCTGGTCAAGTTCTTCTTTGAGGTGGCCATTTTTTACCACCGCTGCAACCGCCTTCGGGAAAGGGAGTAATGGCCAGCTGAGGAGAGATGCGGCTCTCCTCAACCCTGCTGGCAGTCTCCCCCCTCTTCACCACCTCTATGGGGTGGCTTAGCTGGCTCGGGGCACTCCAGCGGCGAGCACAGATCGAAACCACGCACGATCACGGTTTCAGTCTGTCCGCGAAGAGGCTCAAACCGGAAGTCCCCCAGGGTAATCTCCTCTTGAGTAGACCTTGCTTTTCCCTGATCCTCTCCTCCCTGCGTGAGCTTGGATGGATCGGGGATGGGCCTGGATCCTCTTCTGACTGCTCAGCCAGCCTCTGCCTTTCCCCAGCCTCTTCCACCACCTCTGGAGCCACACTCCCACTCCCTGTTGGCTGTTCCTCCTCTTCCTCAGAGTCAGTCTCCACCAGGGGCATGACAGAATGCGAAAGGAGGAAATAGTTAAACCCCAAGAGGAGATAGTTGAAGCAAAAGACAAGGAAATACGAGATGAAAAGACATGTGAAGAGGGAGCAGTAGGTGGAAGGGTGGAATTCAAAGAAGTAAGACAGCAAAGAACCATGAGAGCAATAAACCCTACATATAAAGTATAAACAATGGAAAAAAAGAAATTGATTACAATAAATATAGATGGATTAATTCGGCCATCAAAAGGAAAAAAACATTCCACAAACTAGAAAAATTAAAATGAGATATAATCTGCTTGCAAAAAGTTCATATAAAAAAATGACATGTTCAAGTATTGAAATATCCTAAAATTGGGAATTTATTTACATCATTGGTGCAACAAAAAAGAATTGTTTTATATATTAAGAACACAATTAAAGCTGAATTAATCTTTACAGAAGAAGAAGGAAGAATATTAATGGTGGAAATAATTGATAATAATATAAAGATGCTCCTAGTAGCAATTTATGCTCCCAATGAAAAGCAAGAAAAATTTGATAGAAAATTGCATAAGAAAATAATAGAATTGGACTATGATAATATATGCATTATGGGAGATTTTAATGTGATAGTGGATACAAAATTGGACTATACAACACAGAAAGTTAAAAAAAAAGCAGATACTTCCGAAATCCTTCTTCAAAATGGTAAAGGAATTAAGCATTAGAGATGTTTGGAGAGAAATGAATGATAAGAATTGATAATATGCATTCTACTCCAATCTTGGTCAAGAATAAATATGATCTGGATGTCAATGGAATTAATCTCTAATATATAAAAAATAAATATAGAAACAAGTACTTGGGGGGACCATAATCCAATATGGGTCAAGTGGCAGGGACAAAGGAAAAGATCAAGGTGGACTTTGAATAATACAATATTGAAAGAAAAAGAATTTACACAAAAGATGGAAAAAGAACTGGCTTTTTAAAAAAAAGTAAATAACAAGGAGGAAACTTCATTACAAAACTTATGGGATACCATAAAGGCCTATGCCAGAGGTCTGATTTTAGATTACATGAGAAGAAGAAATATGAAAAAAAGATGAACACAACAAATGTTGGAAGAAACTCGAGAAAGAACTACAAAAATATCCACAAAAAAAGAATGTTTAAAGTCAAATGGAAATAGTTAAACATAAAATGGGGATGATGGAAAAAGAGGAACTAGCTCAAAAAATTAGGAGTGCTAAACAGAACTTCTTTGAAAATACAAACAAACCAGGCAGGTGGCTGGCATATAAATTGAAAAAGAAGAGAGAAATGAAAAAGATAATACAATTAATAGATGATCAAGGAATGGTTTGTAATGGAAACAAAGAAAAGAAAGAGATAGTATATAAGTACTATGACAAATTATATAATCAAGAGAACATTGAAGAAGAAAAATTTAAACAATATTTACAAAAAGCAGAGCTACCCCAAATACCTGAGGACATTAAAATAATGTTAGAAGGGAAAATAACAATGATAGAATTGACAGAGGCGTTAAATAGATGGGCTACTCACAGAATTTTACAAGACTTTACAGGAATCTTTTAAGTATTTCAATGCTTGAAGTGATGAATGAGGTTTTGTCAAAAACTAAAATACTTAATTCATGGACAGAGGCTTATATTACTCTTATATCAAAAGAGGATGCTGACCTATTACAGACCAATATCCCTGCTAAATGCAGCTTAATTTTTGCCTCAATAATGGCAGAAAGACTTAAAAGATATTTGAACAATTTTATACATGCCGATCAAAATGGATTTCTGCCTAAGAGGCAAATTAATATGAGAATAATTTTGAATACATTGGAATGTTATGAAACACACCCAGAGAAGCAAATGGCCTTGGTATTTTTAGATGCACAAAAAGCCTTTGATAATGTAAACTGGAAGTTTATGATATTACAAATGGAACAGATGGGCTTTGGAGAAAGATTTATTAAAGCAATCAAGGCAATATACCATAAGCAATCTGCTAAAGTAATGATAAATGGAGATCTGATGGATAATATCAACATAAAGAAAGGAACTAGAGAAGGATGTCCTCTGTTGTCACTGTTGTTTGTATTGACTTTGGAGGTGCTAAATAGAAATATTAGAGATAATAGTGAAATAAAGGGAATGAAAATAAAAAAGGAGGAATATAAATTGCAAGCATTTGCAGATGATCTGGTCTTCATATTGGAGGAACCATTGGAAACAACGCCTAAATTGATAGAAAAGACTGAACAATATGGACAGGTGGCAGGATTGAAAATAAATAAAGATAAAACTAAGTTTTTGGTCAAGAGTATGATTGAAAAGCAAAAGAAAGAACTGACAGAGAGATTGAATATACAGATCACAAATAAAGTAAAATATTTAGGAATACAACTAACACCAAGATGTGGAACACTAAAGGAAGATAACTACTATAAACTTAAACAACAGATTGTGACAGACTTGAAAAAATGGGAAAATTTACAACTATCTCTAATAGGGAGAATATCTACAATTAAAATGAATACATTACCAAGGATATTATATTTGTTTCAGACAATTCCAATTAAACTCGGAAAAGAATCCTTTGAGGACTTAAACAAAACAATGTTGAAATACTGTATATATGGCAGGGAAAGAAACCAAGAATTAAATTAAAATTGCTACAGGACACTAGAATAAGAGGAGACTTTGGACTACCCAATTGGGAATTATACTACCAGGTGGTAACATTGATGTGGGTGAAAGAATGGATTGTTTTGAGAAATATTAGATTGTTAACATTGGAAGGTCATGGTTTGCTATTGGGGTAGCATGCATTCTTATGGTATAAGGAAAGTAAAACACATGGGTATTTTAGAAGACACTATATTCGAGATACATTATTGACAATATGGGAGAAAATAAGGCAACATTATATGAAAATACCAGTCTGGTTGTCAACTATAGAGGCATTTGCATATCTACTCATTTTTAAAATGAAACACATAATTAGATGTAGCGATGTATTAAATGAAAGGGGTGAACTCAAAACAAAGAAGGGCAAGAGATAAAGATGAATTGGTTCTCATATGTGCAAATACATTCTAGATATGATAAAAATAGTAAGACAGAAGGGTTTTTAAAATGAACTTACTGAATTAGATGGAATCTTAGCAGGTACTAATGAGAGGATGATTAAAAAATTATATGGTTACTGACTTGGAGTGAAATTAGAAGAACAAGTTAAAGAAACAATGATTGCTTGGGGGAAAATTTTTGGATATGGGATAGAATTAGAAAAATGGCAGAAATTATGGTCTTGAAACTATAAACTAACAATGTCGACAGCATAAAAAGATAATTTGTATAAGATGTTTTACAGGTGGCATTTACCCCAGCAAGAATAGCAAGGATGTTCAAGGATAAATTGGCGAAATGTTGGAAATGTCATCAGATACCTGGATCATATTACCATATGAGCAGGGGTGGGATTCAAATTTCTTAACAACCGGTTCTGTGGGTGTGGCCTGATTAGTGGGTGTGGCTTGGTGGTCATGTGATTGGGTGGGCATGGCTTGTATGTAAATATTATATTTATGTAAATATTTATTTTTTTATTAAAAAAGACCCAATTTTTACCCAAAAGCAGGCAAAGCAGGCAGGCAGATTGAGTTGCTCACAGAATTGCTTAGAGATCTATCCGTCTCCAATTGGCTACCTGAGTCTTACTGCACTGAGAAGTAGAAGTTTCAGTCCTAAGGAAGATTCAGCTGTTTTTAGATTAGCTAGAAAGCAAGAAATCCAAGGATTTCCTGCTTTCTAGCTAATCTAAATCTCCCAACAGAGCAGAACAGCTGGTGGTTGGAAAAAAAAAAAGGAAAAATAGCAACACCAAACCAGGCAAGTTGGATGGCTCTCATGCCAGGTAAGGAGTGATTGGGCAGGGAGAGGCGGGGCCAGCCAGTGGAGCGATTTGCCGGTTCTCCAAACTACGAGGGTGTGCAGCGTTTGCAAGAAATCATCAGCTGTGCCGCCTGGACAGCTGACAAGTGCTGCCCATAGGTGCTCGGCATTTGAAAATCCTCGTTTCCTGGTTTTTCAACCTCAGATGTGCTGCTCAAAGCAGCCGAGGAGGGAAAAGTAGGGAATAAAGGACAGCCTGGAGCCCGGGCAGGTGGGTGGGCCAAACACTGAACTGGTTCAGTGTCAGCTGCTCTTCGCAGCTACCGGTTCTATAGAACTGGGCCGGACTGGTAGCATCCCACCCCTGCATATATGGTGAACGTCTGTGGAAGCCAAAAGATACTGGACTAAAATTCATACATGGTTGGAAAAAAATGACAAAACAGCATATAGACGCGAAACCAGAGATATTTTTATTGGGTATCTTACCTGAAGGAAACAGTAGAAAATTGATATATTTGATTGTTAGTGTTTTGACAGCAGCTAGAATTGTATTTGCTCAAAACTGGAAAAACGAAAAAATTCCGATAAAAGAGGTAGTGATAAAGAAAATAATGGAATGTGCAGAGATGAGAAGATTGACATTGGCAATTAGAGAGCAAGAAGAAAAATAATATTATAAAATATGGGATTTATTTTATCAATGGTTAGAAAGAAAAGTAGGAAAATGAAATATAGTATAATATAAATATAATACAATAGTAAACATAATACAACAGTAATGATATGTTATAACTGATTACAGAAGGAATTATAATATGAATTAGAAATTGTAAAAACTGAAGTTTGCTCGAAAAGAATTATGTGAATTTGCAATTAAAGTCTAATGATGATGTATAATAATATAATATGACATGGAAAGTTGATTAATATAATATGAATATAAATTTAAATTTAAGAGGGAAAGACTATTGATATTGTGCACAAGAAATATGTACCAACCGACACACTGTACAACTGAAAGGAAGTTTTATTTGTTGGTTTGTGTTTGTCTATGTTTGTTGTTAAAAATTAAAAAAAATGGGGGGAAAAAGACAATGAGCAAAGGACACAACATGCTATAGTTGGCAGCTCAGTGTGTTGGCAGCTCAGTGTGCTTATCAGAGGCGGCAGGATCAGGAACTGGCTGGGGGACTGTTTTTTATTGTACAAAAGGAAAACCTCTTTATTGCTTTTTATATACAAAAGGAAACCCTCTAGCTTATTGGAGCTAAGGGAAGGGCAACACACTTAAAGACACTGCCAGCCCATATTAAGGAAATGGCTAGACTCATGCAGCAATCTTCCATCTGGTAACTAGATAGCTTCATTTTCTGAATTCAGAAAATATATGGAACTATAAACTTAGCAAATTTGATTTGCAACAGAAAAGAGAAACAAGTCATGAACAAAGCTTAATATGCTATCAGTAGCACGGATATACTGCAGCATGTTATGTGATTCCATCCAAAAAGGTTGATTCTCTTATTGCCACATACCGTATTTGCCGGCGTATAAGACGACTTTTTTGCCCTGAAAAACATGCCTCCAATTGGGGGGGTCGTCTTATATGCCGGGTCGTCTTATACGCCGGCAAATAGTAATTGGGAAGCACTGCGGCTGCCCGCGGCTGAGGCACTTTGCGCACCGTGGAAGCGAATCCCGTGAAGCCGAAAGGAGCAGCCAGCCTTCTCCCAGCTCCCAAGGAAATGAGGCTCGCACCGCCCGAGCTCCGCTGAGGTATCCGGCTGGGGCTGTCAGGAGTTGTTACCGCTGGCGCGGCTCCGCGCGGCTCCAGTCCCGCGTTGCCTCGGGAAGGGAAAGGCAAAACCAGGAGCCGCTGCTGCCATTGCAAAGTGCGCCCGGCTCTTCCTTTTGCCTTTCCCTTCCCGAGGCAACGCGGGACTGGAGCCGCGCGAGCCGCGCCAGCGGTAACAACTTCTGACAGCCCCAGCCGGATACCTCAGCGGAGCCCGGGCGGTGCGAGCCTCGTTTCCTTGGGAGCTGGGAGAAGGCTGGCTGCTCCTTTCGGCTTCACGGGATTCGCTTCCACGGTGGACAAAAAGTGCCTCAAAAAAAAAAAAAGTGCAAAAGTGGAAGGCGTGCGGAAGAGGGGGCGAGTATATAACAAACTATATTTTGAGTGGAAATGTTGGGGGTCGTCTTATACGCCGGGTCGTCTTATACGCCGGCATATACGGTAATAGGCTTGGGTTTCCCCATTGCTTTCTTGGCAGTTGCAACCCACAGGATTAGACACCTGGTTACTTGCACATCTCTTCTTCAATATGTTCAATGCTTAAGACCAAACATTGAACATATTGAAGAAGAGATGTGCAAGTAACCAGGTGTCTAATCCTTTAGGTTGCAACTGCCAAGAAAGCTTAAGATCACAGGGAAAGGGGACCACAGAGGCTCACGTGGTAAGACGCTGAACCTTTGCACCGATTCGGCAGCTCGATTCCTGTGAGCGAATAAACCGTGTAGGGACAAGAAAGGAGCCTCACCCGATTGCCTACTGGCATTCAGGTATCCCGCAGGTAAAGAAAACACCCCCCCCAAAAAATTCCTTTCACAGAGGCAGCCAGCCACCTTGGTGATCCCTGGCTAACACGTGCCATACATTTAAAAAAAGGGGGGGGGAAGGGAAGGAGCTGGCATCTCCTTGATTACAGATTGATAAGACTCCAATGGCAGAGCAGGATGAGAAAATCATACTTCTCACAAGAAAATACTCCCTGAAAATATATAAATAAACTGTTTTCTAGAAACCAAAAGCTCCCCATAACATGCTATGCTGTGAAAGGAAAGAGGATGTGGGACAAGAAACTGGAGTAAAATATTATAAACAATTAGCAACTGTTTAGAATTTATGCATTTTACATCCCATTACTTTTACCTTTCTTCTGCTCTAGGGGTAGCATAGTCGGTCAATTTGCAAGCAAATTAATTTTAAGTTGCCTCACCAACTTCTTCCTCTTTTGACAGAGCAAAATGACTTCCCATTGGAATAGGGTGGTACATGAGAAAATTTTGGGGGGCTGCAGAGAAATGTCCCCCCCAAAGCAATTAATCCAGGCTATGTGGGAACACAAGGCTGTGTTGCTCACATGGCTTGCCCACCCGCTGGCCCCCACCTTTCGGCTGAGTACAAACCTGCAAAAAGCGGCGCAGCCCTCACCGGCCAGGACGAGGTAATAGTGCTCTTGCAGCAAGAGGGGGCTGGCGGCACAGGTGGGCTGAAGCGACGATGGAGATCGCTGAAAGGTGCAGGAGAGCTGCACTACTTGCATTTGTGTGGCACTCCTGCACCTTCCAGCTTGCCTCTTTTGGCCTGGATTCTTCCTCGATGGCCGCGGGCTGTAGGGACGGCCTGGGGCAGGAAAAATACCAGCTGGTGGTGGTGGGAGGGGGCAGAGTGGGTAAGTCTGCGCTCACCATCCAGTTCAGAGGTCTGGAATGGGGTGTTGGCATCAGTTTCCTTGTTCCTCTTGGTGCTCTGCTCTGCTGCCCCCCCTCCCATGGCCCCAGCCATCGCTGCCCAGGGAAGGCACAGGAAAAGCGAGCAGAAACATAGCTCTTACTGGGGCAAAAGAGCTGAGGTCGAGGAAAGCACAGGCAAGAGAAGACAGAAGCTGCCGCCTTTGAAAAGTGCCGCTTTCTGTTGCCTGTGCCTTCCGATCTCCGTTTTTTTGCCCCAGCGAGAGCTACGTTTCTGCTTGCTTTCTTTTCCTGGGGGGGATGGGCAGCAGAGACGTCAGGGCTGCTCTGCCCCCTCAGCAAGCCAGGCCTGGAGGAACGCGAAGAATTGCGTGCGAGCACTGGAGAAAGGCGTGTTGGAAATGCCAACACACGTTTCCAGTGTGCTTTCCTCTGCCCCGAAGTAGGATTGAGTGGGGGAAGGGTAGGAGGGAAGGAGGAGCCCGGCTGGCTTTCCTTTGGCATGGGGGGAGAGACCAAATGCGCAGACCAAAAGAGCGCCAAGGAAGATGGGCTCCTAATAACCAGCCTGTTTGTGCAGGCAAGAGCTCGAGCTTTTCTGGGCTCGACACCCCCCCCACTCGGCCTCCACACAGGGAGGGACCCTTCTCTGCTGGGAAGCGGTGGGAGAAACCTGGAGCTTAGCCTTGGGGAGTCTTCTTCTTATGTGGAGGCCGAAGGGGGGAAGTGTTGCCTGGTTATTAGGAGCCTGTCTTCCTCGGCACTTCCAGCCTGGCCCTCCTTCCCTCCCCCAACTCCAGGCAGCCACACCTGTCAAAGAAGAGGGAGGTTTCCTCTGACTTGGGGGGAGATATGAGATGACAGGAGACCACCTCCATTTGAGGTGTAGCCGGTTCCTCCCAGTCCAGACCTTCCCAGCCTCCAGGCACCATGTGGGTTCTTTTGAATCCCAGCAGTATTAAATCATCTTTCCCCCAAAAGGATGAGAGAGGCCCCTCCTTTCCCTTTGCTCTGCCCCACAGTTATGATTAAGCACTTACACTTTTATTATAATTAAATAAGCATTTTTATATTTTTTAAAAATTTATATACACATAAATTTAATTTTTTAATATTAAATTTAATTTTAATATAAAAAAATAATTTATATTAAATAGATTATCTTTTTTAAAAAAATCATATTAGTGGTCCTCAGGATTTAAAAGTCTGAGTTTGGTGGTCCCTGAGGTCCAAAAGGTTGGCGACCCCTGCTTTAGACTATAGTGGCCCAAAGGGAAAAGTCAGCTTGTTAGTGGGAATTCAGCCTTTAAACTAACTGTCCTTTCTTGGCAGAAGAAGAAAAGCACAAACATCATATTCATATTCCAAGGAGGGAAGCACTCTGCTTGCATGTAGAAGCAGAATTGCTCATGACCTTGGAAACGGAGGTATATCTTCAAGGGCTGAATGCCAGATAGGGGCTCTCATGTCAATCCAACTCCTCTATGGATAGGCTCCTCTTGAGCTCAGAGGGGACTTACTGTTTCAAAGACAGCATTCTGTTCAGCAGGAGCAAATAGCAACTCCTGTCCCTCTTCCTCTCGTACAGCATCCATTCCTTCTTCCTCATACTCAGTTAGATAATCTGACTCTTCTCCTGGTTGTTGACAAAAACAGGCTTTGATAAACTTTTATAACATTTTTTTCCTCATAAATACAGAAACCACCCTTCAGTTCTTTTCTTAATAGCCATTCAGTAGTTTAAATGGATTTCTCCCATTTAATTCTGGAGCACAGGGACAAATATACACAGAAGTCAATTAGTTACCCTTATTAGGTCTTTGGATTAGCAGAAAGGCATCTCAGGACCACTTGATGAGTTGGAATGAACTCAGTGCTGCCACATCTAAACTGAACTCAGTAACCACTGATACTGTACTCACCATCGGCATAGCCCTCGGACAGATAGCTCTTGGCTGGCTCAATGCGAGAGATAATCTCTGCCAGATCTGTGAATCCTCCAGTAGGACACATCAACACCTTGGGAATGAAAAGAGATAACCAACATTATCTGAAGCTATCTTGCCACAACCTGGCTGTGCAATTTAAGTCTGATTCAATTTGAATATTCATCTTAATTTGGAAAACTGATTTACTTGTACCATTCAAACTAATCTGGAAAATCAGGTCTCACTACATTAAATTTAATTTGAAACACTGTAAACCTAGATCAGGTAAGTTACTGTTGTAACTGAGCACTCTGGATAGGAAAGATTGGTATGATCCAATAAACAATATTGCTGAGCAACTTTTATTCATTATTGCATGAACCATCTTCAAATGATACCTAGTTAAGAACACCCACACTTCCCGAACCTTTGTTGTTTGGAAATAGCTAGAATTTTGATTCTTTATTATTACTTCAGATATTTTTTTTCTAATTAGCTGGAGAAGCTACAAGTAGAAAAGTTCTGGCAGTTTCTCCCTTTATACTTACATCCATGCGTTTGCTCTCATAAAAGTCTGCTGAGTGTCGATCCTGAACCATTTTTGCAATTATATCACCACGGCACCAACCACCAAACACCATTTTTCCATGCTGATAACCTACATCCTATAGGAGATGGATAAAGAGAAGTCACTCTCAGGGGTGGGATTCAAATTTCTTAACAACTGGTTCTGTAAGCGTGGCCTAATTTGTGGGTGTGGCTTGGTGGTCATGTGACTGGAGTGGGAGTGGCTTACTGACTGGGCGTGGCTAGGTGGTCATGTGACTGGGGTGGGCATGGCTACATGGTCATGTGACTGGGGTGGGCGTGCCAGATGGCCATGCGACTGGCAAACCAAATGTAAGTGGTCCTCGTTTAATGACCAGTCCTTGCTTAGTGGTCAGTTGCTTAGCAAGTGTTTTTTGCCAGTTTCCAAGGCCTGGGGAGGGCAGGGCGAGGCCCGGACAGGTGGCCATGTGATTGGCAAACCAAACGTAAGTGATCCTTGCTTAATGACCAGTTGCTTAGCAAGTGTTCTAATTTAAGACTGACCTCCAGAGCTACTTGGCCTGTTTTTGGTGTTTTGACAGCCATACATACACACACACACTTATGACCAGTTACAACTTCGCACGCAGTCTTGTGACTGAGGTTTTCTGGGTTTTTTTGCCAGTTTCCAAGGCCTGGGGAGCCTTGGAGAGGGCAGGGCGAGGCCTAGGCAGCTACGAGGAGTTACGGGGAGGGCTGGGCAAGGCACGGGCAGGTGGCCATGTGACTGGCTGGGCATGGCTTGTATGTAAATATTATAGTTATATAAATATTGAATTTTTTATAAAAAAAGAGCAACTTTGACCCAAAATCAGGCAAAGCAGGCAGGCAGATTGAGTTTTTCACAGAATCACAGATTCATTCAGAGATCTGTGTTCCTGCCATCGGCTAGCTGAGTCTGCACTGCTTCAGTCCTAAGGAATGTTCCTCTCTGCTTAAAAGCAGAGCCCAAGATGTAAGAGTAACTTTAGGAATGCTAGGAATGTGCACTTAGCAAAGAGTTCCACGACCAGGATACTGTCCTCTGTAACAACTCAGCTTTTAAAAGAAAAGTATGCTTTCTCCAATTCTTATATGACCGTTTTAATCTAATAGTTTGAATAAAACACCACCATAAAGTAATATAAGATGAATTACAATCCTGTGGCATTCATATGTTGCTAAACTGTAATTCCCAGGATAACAGGACACCAGAGTACTGGTGAGGGGCACTGGGAGTAACATGTAAAGTTATCACAGGTTGATTATCACTACTCTAAAAGATCAAACACATAATTTATTAGATTTTTTTCTATAGAGTCATATAAACCAGTACTTATATTTTTCAGAGTACGCTAAAATCTCTATAGTGTTTTTCAAGTCAGGGTACCTTGTAATATCATTCTTATAGGCTAACATTACCTTCAGAAATAAACTCTTGCATATTGAATGGAGTTCCTTTTAAATTTACATTTCATTTATCCTATCCTTACTCCAAAAATAATACATATTTATCTATGTCAGAGCAGGCAAAGCTATAGAACATGTCATAAATATTCTCATAAATGGCAGGGATAATATGCATAAGCAACTAGGGGATGAGGCAAGTGATGAAACAAGAATTAAAACATCATGACACAAACCCTGTGACTTATGCAACTGCTCAATATGTTCTGTCACTACAATTTGTACTACAATGGCTACGTGGGTGGGAGTCACAAAATATCTACAGAATCCAAACTGCTAGCATTGTACCAAATTGTCTCATTTGCCTATCATTAACCTTCTTCCATCCCCTTTTTGTTTTGTTAGACAAAACAGAAATATTTCCAAAGAAAGTTCTGAATTGCACCTATACATTTTATTTTGTTTTTCCTACAAACACTTAAGTGACTGAAATAGTATCCAAAGGATTTCCTTGTGGATGATGCTAAGGGCTGATGACTTGCTCCACAACATTTTAACTTTTTAAATCAAAAACAATCGGGGCAGAAGTATTCAGGGGTGGGATTCTCTCTTTCCCTCTCTCCCCCCCCTTTCCCTCTCTCTCTGTCCCCCCTCTTTCTCTCTCCCTCTCCCTCTCTTTCCCCCCTTTCTCTTTCTCTCCCCTCCCTCTCTCCCTCTTTTTCTTTCTGTCCCTTCCTTCCATCCCCTTTCTTCCTTTCACTTTCTTTCTCCCTTTTTGTTTCTTTCTTGCTCTTTCTTTCTTTCCCTCTCTCCCTTCCTTTCTATTTTTTCTTTTTCTCATTCTCTCCCTTCGCCTTTCTTGCCCTTCCTTCCTTCCTTCCTTTCCTTGTCTTTCTCACACACACACACTAAACTCTTTCTCGTGACATACACACACACATACACACGCACACACACCTGGTCTGGGAAGAACTCCAGAGCAGCGAGCGGTGGGACAACAAAGAAAGCAGCAGCCCCGGAACATCCATCCGCCCTCCCTTTCAGAGCACATGGGCGGTGGCAGCGGTAGTGGTGGGGGCAGGCAGTGGTGGCGCAGCTATGGGAAGCCCCAGCCTCCCTTTCCCTCTCCTCTTATCAAGCTGGAGGCCAGGTGGGAGGAAGCCCAGGATGGGCACAAGGTGGAGGAGGCGTGGAAAGATCCTGGATAGTGAGGGGAGGCACAGAAAGATCTCTCTCTCTCTCTCTCACACACACACACACATGAGCGGGCGGGAGAAGAAGAAAGCAAGCAGCCCCTCCCTTTCAGAGCCTCTCCACTGCCGCTTGCTTCTCTTGGGCGGTAGCAGTGCATGCACGCCCCACCCCAATCCTCCCAAAGGAAACGGCCAGCTTTCAGCGTGCAGCGCGCCCCCATCCCACCCCAATCCTCCCAAAGGAAATGGGTGGCTTTCGGCGTGTGGCAGCAGCGCACCCCTGCCCCACCCCGATCCCAAAGGAAACAGACCTCCGCATGTGGCGGTGGACGGGGTGGCTGCTCAAGCACGTGGAGGTACTTTGGAAGGGCCGGGGGGACACTGCTCAAGGCCCGCAGCTCACCGTGCCGCAGCCATGTGGTAAGGAGAGGTGGCGTGCCACGTGGTGGCTTAACCAGCCAGCCGAGGCCAGGGATGGGTGGGTCAGGTAGGTTGGCTGGGAACCCCCGGAGATGGCAGCGGGAGGCCCAGGGAGCCCCAGAGATAGCTGCGGGAGGCTCGGGGAGGCCCAGGGACAATGGGGGAAGGGCTAGAGTGACTCGCAGGCTTACCTGTGAGCAGGCAGAGTAACGAAGAGGCTCATGATGCAGCGAAAGGCAGGCAGCAATGGCTGCCCTGTGGACGGGCAGAAGCAGGCTGCAGGCATGTCGCGTATGCGCAGTAAAAAACACACCTTTTTTTAGCCTAGGAGCAGCAGATGGGGCGGGGGCCAGGGCCAGCAGAGGGGTGGGCGGGGGAGAATGAGGCAAGGATTTTCATGCATGTGTGAAAAATATCATGCATGCGCAGTAAAAAACAACCGGGTTTTGGCCCGTAGGAGCGGCGGAGATGGGCGGGGGCAGCCAGGGGTCGGTTTTACCAGTTCTTAGAACTACTGGTGATGTTAACAACCAGTTCTATAGAACCGGTGCGAACCGGTAGAATCCCACCCCTGGTCACTCTAGGATAGAGGTAGTCCTCGACTTATAACCACATCTGACTCCAAAATTGCTGTTGTTAAGCAAGACAGTTGTTAAGTGAATTTTGCCCCATTTTAAGACCTTTCTTGCCACAGTTGTTAAGTGAATCTGGCTTCCCCATTGAACTTTGTTTGTCCAAAGATCACGAAAGGTGATCAAATGACTCCTGGACATTGCAAGTGACTTATGACCATTTTTCACATGACCATTGTAGCATCCCTGTGGTCATGTCATCAAAATTCAGGTGCTTGCTAACTAACTCAAATCTGATTTAAAAAAAAAATTATTAAAATTTGAAAACACTGGACACGGTGTGATCGTCCTGACATTACTTTTTATCATATGTGTGTGAGTGCGTGTGTGTATATATATTACATTTTATACATTTGTACAATTAGTTTTTATCTGTAATTACCACTTCTACAAATCCTGTTTATTTTTTTATTCTGGATCCTTCCTTTCTTTTCCCACCATTGATAAAATTTATTCCATATCTTGTAGTATTCTGTCTCATACTTATTTTTTAATTCCAGACATTTCAGCACATATCAATATCTTCTTTATCACCTTACCTTTATCAGGAATTTCTCAATCTTTCCATTTTTGGGGTAAAGGTTCTTGCTGCCATGATAATGTGTACTATTAGATAAATCTCCTTACTATATATTTCTGTCATAATTCCAAGTAAAAATAATTCCAGTTTATAATCTATTTTCTGTCTAGTCATCTTCTCCAACCACATCTGGATTTTATGCCCAAACTCCTGGGTTTTCTTACAAGACCATCATGCATGGTAATATGTTCCATGTTCTTGGGCACATTTCCAACATTTTGGTGATAGGTTTTTACACATTTTAACTAGCCTTGCTGGGGGGAGGTGCCACCTATAACACATTTTATGTAAGTTTTCCTTATACGATGTGGCCAATGTTATCTTTTTATTTTGCCACTTATTCAAATATATATTATATCCAAAATTTTTGGCCCATATCACCATTGTTTCTTTTACCTGTTCTTCATCTTATAGCCCAATAAAAAATTATAAATTTTCTTTATCAATTTATTGTCTGCCCCAATAAAACTGTATCTAGTGTTGTGGCTTGTCTACTAATCCCCCATTCTTTCATGTCTTTCCCATATCTTGATTGAATTTGTAAGTAGGCCCACCATTCTAATTCTACCCCTTGTTCTTTTAGCTCTTGTCTGGATTTCAATTCCCTTTTTTCATTTATGATATCCTTATATGTGATAATTTTTTCCTGGTTAGAAAGATTGGGATTAACGCCTTTAAAGTGAATAACCAAGCTGGAATTTCCATACAATTTTGCTTTTGGTTTTACTCTATACCAGTGGTTCCCAAACTTTTTCAGTCCACCGCCCCCTTGGTGCTACAAACTCATCCTCAATGCTCCCCACGCAGGGGCGGGATTCAAATTTCTGTGGGTGTGGCCTAATTTGAGGGTTTAGTTTGCTGGTAACGTGATTGGGTGGGCGTGGCTTGTTGGTCACATGACTGGGTGGGCATGGCTTGCTGGTCACATGACTGGGTGAGCATGGTTTGGTGACTGGCAACCAAATACAAGTGGTCCTCACTTAATGGCCGGTTTCTTAGCAAGTGTTCTAATTTATGACTGGCCTCTTCAGAACTACTTGACCTGTTTTTGGAGCTTTGACAGCCATGCACACACATGCACACACACTCCCTTCCAACCCTGCTGGAGCAGGTCATTGGACTAGAATCGGCAAAGCATCTCTGATTAGATTCTAGTAGTGAATAAAATCTAATCAGAGATGCTTTGCCGATTCTTGTTGATTGGTTTTATTTGTATTTCTTTATTTTATGTTGCTGAATTGCATTGACATGTGTGTCCCTTCTTGTGCACAATCCAGAAGCTTTTGTGATTCTTTGCAGCAAAAATTACCGACCTCTGGCTTTGCTCTACTTTTCAAACGTGCTGGCACTGCTGTGTTCTAGGTGCCGGGCCCGCAGGTCCACCCCATTGAGCCTGCTGCACTGGAGGGATCTGCCCAAGCAAGTCCGAGCGGAGTGGTGCACCAAATCAATGGGGTGAGCCTGGGAGAGGGAAGGAGAGAGAGAGAAAAGAGAGAAAGAGAGAAGGAAGAAAAGAAAGAGAAAAGGAAAAGAAAGAAAAAGGGACAAAGAAAGGGGGGTCATGGAGGGATGGAGGGGGAGGGGAGAGGGAGGGATGGAGGGATGGAGGGATGGAGGGATGGAGGGAGGAGAGAGAGAGAGAGAGAGAGAGAGAGAGAGAGAGAGAGAGAGAGAGAGACCTGATGCATCAGATTGAAATGAGGCCTAGTTTAGAGGCCCTTTTCCACATTGAAACATCTTTGCCAGCATCTTTGCCAGCATCTTTAAACATCTTTGGCTTCTATTAATTAAAGGTTTTGTGGACGCAACATGGCCAAGACTATCAGGAAGCTCTCACATTTTGTTGAGGCTTTAAACAGGATCCGTTGGACCGGATCTCCACCCTAAAAAATTACTTTTCCCCAATGTATTACAGTGCCAATTCTGAAGAAGGCAAAACCAAAATGTATTGGTAAATTACGAGAACACACACACACACACACACACACACGCACTCCCTTCTAACCCTGCTGGAGCAGGTGATTGGACTAGAATAGATATCTCATTATCTTTCTTCTCCCTCCCTCCCTCCCTCCCTCCCTCCCTCCTTCTTTATTTCTTCTTTCTGTCCCTTCCTTCCATCCCCCACTCTTTCTTTGTCCCTTTTTCTTTATTTCTTTTTCTTTCTGTCCCTTCCTTCCATCCCCCCTTTCTTTGTCCCCTTTTCTTTCTTTCCCTTTTCTCTTTCTCTTCTTCCTTCTCTCTTTCTCTCTCTTTCCCTCTCTCAGGCTCACCCCATTGACTTCGTGCACGGCTCCACTTGAGACTTGCTTGGGCAGGTGCCTCCGGTGCAAGGGGCTCATGTTGCTGCCATGTTGCTGCCCCGCCACCCCGAACATGGTGGTGGGATTTTTGAAAAAGAGAGCAAAGCCACTCTGGCTTTGCTCTCCTTTCCCAATGCTGCGTTTAGGGCGACGCCCTGCCACCCAAAACACAGCAGCAGCGGGATGTTTGAAAAGGAGAGCAAAGCCACTCTGGCTTCGCTCTCCTTTCCCAATGCTGCGTTCGGGGCGGCACTCCTTGCACCAGAGCGTGCAAATCAATGGGGTGATCCTGTGGGGCCTTGCCTCGAACGCGGCGGCGGCAGGATTTTTTCTCACCCCTGAATTGTGCCGTCGCTCACCTCCAGTGCCCCCCGCCACCTCTTAGCACCCCCTGCCAGCCCCCTTGCCTCTCAGTGCCCTCCTAAGGCATCCCACTGCCCCTCGGGGTGGTACCGCCCACTTTGAGAACCACTGCTCTATACCATAAACAATGCTTGTTTAATCCAATGTTTTTGAAAATATTATTTGTACCGTGCCTACCATATCACAAAAATGTGTTGCCAACCTACTTGTAAATCATGGCCTTCTAGTGATAATAATCTTCTATTTTTTTAAGGTTATCCAATCTTTCACCCAGGTGAGGGTTGCTGCTTGGTAATATTTCCCAATCTGGTAAGCCAAAACCTTCTCTTTCTTTAGCTTCTTGTAGGAGTTTTAATTTGATCCTTGGCTTTTTTCCTTGCCATATGAAGTTTAGTGTCATTTTATTCAGATTTCGGAAAAAAATATCTAATTTTATGGATATATTTTGGAACAGAAAAAGTAGTTTTGGCAAGACATTCATTTTGATTACAGCTATTCTACCCATTAGAGAAAGCCTCAAGTTTCTCCATCTTCCCAGATCTTCTTGTTGTTTCACTAATTTACCATAGTTATCCTCTTTGATTGTTGTACATCTTGCCGAGATGTTAATCCATAAATATTTCATTTTTTAAACTATCTGGTTATCTATTCCCTTGGCCAGGTTTTCTTTTTGTTTGTTCATCATGTTCTTGACTATCATTTTGGTTGTTTCTTTGTTTATTTTTAATCCTGCAACTTCCCCATAATCTTCTAATATCTCTATAAATTTCAGCCCCAATTGTTGTGGTTCCTCCAAAATAAAAACTAAGTCATTTGCAAACGCTTGTTATTTAAATGTTTCTTTCTTGATATATAGACCTTTTATTTGTGTTTCTTTCCTGATTCTCCTTGTTAACACTTCCAGGGTTAGTATGAACAATAGTGAGGATAGTGGGCATCCTTGTCTCATTCCTTTCTGGATTTTAATTTTTTTTGTCACCTCTCCGTTTTTTATTATTTTGGCTTTTTGTTTGGAATATATCGCTAAAATTCTGTCTAGAATTTTCTTTCCAAAGTCCATATATTTAAATTGCTGTAACATGAATTCCCATTTGATGTTGTCAAATGCTTTTTGGGCATCCAAAAATAGTAATGCCACCTGTTTTCCGCTATGTACTTCCTAAAATTCTAAGGTGTCTAGTATTATTATTGTATTGTTTTTAATTTGTCTTTTTGACAAAAACCTGTTTTGGTCCTCATGTATGAAGTCATTTAAGAATTTTCTCAATTGTTTGGCTATTATCGATATGAATATCTTATAGTCCAAATTCAAAAGGGATATTGGTCTATAGTTTTTAATCAGTGTCTGGTCTGTGTTTTCTTTGAGTATCAGTGTGATATTTGCTTCCATCTATGATTGAATTGAAAAGGAAAAATATTTGCTATAGCAGACTATCAAAAAGACTACAAGGGGGGAAATAAGAAAAGGAGAAAAAAGAGAACTACCCAAAATATGTGATCAAAGAATTAAATTTAATAGATATATGGAGAAAACTAAATCCAGAAAAGAGACAATTTACCTTCTATTCAAATCCCCATCAGTCATGGTCACGTATTGGCGTGGATGACTGGAAAGTTAGCAGAAGAAGTGGCAGACGTAGAAATTTTATCGAACTCTTGGGCAGATCACAACCGCTCAGAGTTAATTGGAAAGGTAGAAAAAAACCAAGGAGAAGATGGACTCTAAACTCCCAATTATTAAAAGATGAGGAATTTATTAAGAAACTCAAGGGAGAACTAAATTTATTTTTTAAAGAAAATAATAACCAATATACAACTATCCAAAACTTATGGGATACTATGAAAGCTGTTATATGGGGAATTATAATATCCTATGTTGCAAAAAACCCCAAAGAAAAATATGCCCAACAAAACAATCTACACCAAACAATTAAGAAATAAGAGACTAAATTACAGAATACCCCACAAAATGTTCAACTACAAGAACGATTGATTTTTTACAAACACAAACTTAACTTAGCTGAACAGGAAGAATTAGTTAGAAATTTGAAGGCAACCAAGCAAATATATTTTGAACAAGCAAACAAGCCAGGAAGATGGCTGTCTTACAAATTTAAAAAAGAGAAAGAGAAAAGAATCATCTACCAATTACAGGATGAAAATGAAGATTATCAACACACAATAGAAAAGAAAAAAGAGATCGTACATAAATATTTTGAGAATCTGTACAAGAAAGAAAGAGTAGATGAGTAGATAAGGGAGTATTTAAGAGAAAAAAGAACCCAAGAAATAAAAGATGAACTGAAAGAAACCTTGACTAAAGACATAACTATGATAGAACTAAATCAAGCAATTAGATCCCAGAAAAGTAACAAAATGCCAGGCCCTGATGGCTTTCCAGCAGAATTTTATAAAGCAATAGAAGAACAAGTAGGACCAATAATGATTGACTTATACAACGAGGTATTAATATCAGCTAAGATGTCAGATACATGGAGGGAGTCACTAATTTCGCTAATCCCGAAGGGGGACACAGATGCCAGATTGATACAAAATTATAGACCAATTTCTTTGTTAAACGTAGATTACAAAATATTCACCACTATTATTGCTAACAGATTAAAGAAAATTTTGAACGATTATATACACTCAGGTTAAAATGGATTTCTCCCAAACAGGTGTTAGAAATAAGTAAATTCAAAAATAATATGGTATATAAGATGCTTAAAGGTTTCACAAATGGGGGTTGGACTGGATGACCTTGCGGTGTCCCTTCCGATTCTGTTAATCTGTTATCAAATGAAATATATTTCCTTGCTTTGCTTTTATACTTTTGACATGCTCCATTGTTAAGCCTTTTGATATTTTTATCTTATATATATGCCTTTTATATTATGATGTTTGGGGGGGGGGGTTGTTATCTCTTTGGAAAAGTGGTAGTGTATGATGAGCTTAGAAAGAGGCCCTGATGAGGGGATGCTACATTCCTTAATGCTAGGGAAAGATGCCACGTGGGCAGCCAAAATGAGAAGTACGGAGAGGTACGAACGGAAGGAGACAATTCTCCCTAGAGACATCCTGGGATTAGCTGCAACGCCTAAGGGCAAATCCAATGAGCTTGAATTTGGGAGAGAATGAGTCTAAAGAAGGAGGGAACTTGGGTGACGAGATGAAACTGAATATAAAGTATGTTTTGAAGTTCTAAAGGTGTGGCTTTTGATTTGAACCTGTTTCTTGATTTGAACCTGTTTCTTCTTCTTTTTAATAAATCCTCTTTGTTTTCAGCGATCCAAGGTTTTTTTTTGTTGGCTTTGAGTTATTTCCAACAGAGGCAAATCAGAAACAATTTAAGAATCATGGATAGTTTAGAATACTACAAAGCTCACCCAGAGAAACAAGTAGCCTTTGTTTTCTTGGACACCCAAAAGGCATTCAATAACCTTAATTGGCAATTTATGATTCAACAAATTTATGACATGAATTTTGGCACCAAATTTGAGAATATTATAACAGCAATTTACTTGGTACAAAAAGCAAAATATAATTAATGGGGAAAACACCCAAACTTTAAAAATAGAGAAAGGGGTTAGACAAGGTTGTCCTCTATCTCCTCTGCTCTTTATATTGTCATTAGAACTACTATTAGAATGAATCAGGCAAAATTCAGAAATAAAAGGATTGAAAACCAGAAATGAAGAATATAAACTGCAAGCATTTGCAGACAATATAGCTTTTATCATTGAAGAACCAATAGAAAGAGGACAAACATTAATTAAGGAATTAGAAAGATATGGAGCTATGGCAGGGTTGAAAATTAATAGACAGAAAATGAAACTTTTAGTGAAAAAATTAACAGAACTACAAACAACAGAATTGGAAAGAGCAATTGGACTTCAAACAACAAGAAAAGTCAAATATTTAGGTATATGGCTGACAGCACACTGCAAGGCAATAAAGGAGAACAACTACAACAAATTATTACAGCAAATAAAAAAAGACTTAGAATTATGGACTAAAATGCAATTGTCATTGTTAGGAAGAATAGCAGCCATAAAAATGTCTATGCTACCAAAATTTCTATATCTGTTCCAGACCATTCCAGTTAAATTAGAAAATACCTTTTTCAATGATCTTAACAAAACGATAGCAAAATTTATTTGGCAGGGTAAAAAAGCCAGAATAAAAATGAAATTACTACAAGATATAAAGAGCAGAGGAGGTTTTGGATTGCCAAACTGGGAATTATATTACAGTGCAGCAATATTAGTTTGGTTAAAATATTGGATTAATTTAAAGAACAAAAGAATACTAGCTATAGAAGGTCACGACCTGCAGAGAGGATGGCATGCCTTTCTGTGGGAAACAGGACCCACCAAACAACAATATTTCCATAGACATTTGATTAGAGATTTGTTAATAAATAATTGGATTAAAGTTAAAAAGAAACATTACATAAAAATCCCAATTTGGCTATTCACAATGGAAGCAATGATCCACCCAAACAATTTAGATTTGAACAAAATGTTAAAATATATAGACCTATTAAATGTCCACGGAAATTTAAAAACAATGCAAGACCTCCAAGAACAAGGGCTATGAGTTGACTGGTGGGCTTATCTCCAATTACCAAACTGATACAAAAAATATATAAAGGATCATGGAATATACCTGAAACCACAACAATTAGACACAATTCTATTAGGACCAGATAAAAAAAGTATCACTAAAATTTACAAATATTTTCTGGAAGTAGAACTGGAGGAAGAAGTAGTGAAAGGATGCATGACTGCATGGGGTCAAAATATTGGACGCAGTATAAAATTATCAGATTGGGAGAGCATATGGAAAATCAGTAGCATATAAAGAAATTATAAAGAAAATATGCATATAAAATGTTCTACAGGTGGCACTTACCCCCTTCGAGATTAGCGAAAATGTACGGTAAAATGAGTCCTGTATGTTGGAAATGTAAAAAAAAAAAAGAGGGAACATACTACCATATGTGGTGGTCCTGCTTAGAGGCTCGAAAATATTGGCTTAAAATCAAAGATTGGCTACAGGAAATTACTAACGAACAATTAGATCTAGAACTGGAACTCTTACTATTGGGGATCTTCAAAAAATATGTAAAGAGTACAAAACACTTATTATTACACATATTAACTGCTACCAGGATTGTCTTTGCTCAATATTGAAAACAGCCATGCATACCTTCAGAGAAACTTGTTATAGAAAAAGTTATGAACTGTGCAGAAATGGACAAATTAACGTTGAGTTTAAAAGATAAAGAGACACCGATATTTTATAAGGTATGGGAACAATGGTATAACTGGATAGAACGGAGATAGATTAAAGATAGTTATTAACCATAAGTAATAGATAAAAATAAGAATGTAATTACGTATAATTTAATATTTGTAAATAATGCACAAATTATTGTCATAAAGGAATCTACAAATTGCTGTTGTTGAGTAATATCTATATATCTATTTAATGTAATAAAAGTTTAATAAAGTATATTTAAAAAAAAAGAAATATTAGGTCAAATATGACATGACCATGGGGATGCTACAATGGTCATAAGTATGAAAAATGGTCATAACTCACTTTTTTCAGTACCATTTTTATTTTGAATGGTTACTAAATGAATTGTAAGTTGACGACTGTATTCTGATCCCGTAGGAATATTTCAAGAACAATCTCTTCTAGATTTCAGACCAATTGGGACTTACACTAATTCCAACTAACATGCAAAGCAACTCTCCAACTCTCAAGAAAATGAGCTGAGGAATTTAAAGGAAGTCAAACATGTTTCAATAAGACTAGAAAAGTGTACTCAATAGAACTGCATCTCAGTAGAAGATACAACCCAAAGGAAATTTTTGTAAAGAGCCAATTGAAAAAGGAAGTAATTAATCATGGACTTCCTGGAATAATTTTGGTATTGAAGCTGGACTGGACATGTTGGAATAACGAAAAATATTGGATAATGTTAAAACTGATAATTAGAGTTTTGTTTTTCTTCTTTTCAACTATAAAATATAAAAAGATAAAGAACTATATTTTATATTGGAATAATATAAGGAAGAGAAAAGAGAAAGCAGAGGAACAGTGCCACCTGCAGGTTGAAGTAAAAAATTGAAGACTGAAAAGAAAAATGGGAAAATATATGACCTTGGCTACATGGGAATGGAAAGATAACAGGGTTATTTCTGTCTTGGTACTTAAATGAAAATAAATCAGACAACTGAGAACAACTGAATAATAAAAGGATTCCCTTTCTCTTGGATTACTTTTCTCCTTTTTCTGGTGCCTTTTAGCTTGCTCTGTGAACTCTCTTTTTTTTTTGGAAATATAACAATAGGGAATTGAATGCTGAGGGTTGGTGGGCCATATCTGAATTACAATTTGCTATTTGGAAAAAAAAATCCTTTTCCTTTCTCTTTCTTCCTTTTTCAGTTTTTGTTGCTTTTTGTATTTACTACTTCCAACAAAATTTAGATTAAGGTAAGAAGAACCTAAAGAAAAAGAAATTTAGACTTGGACTAGAATTTATATTTTCATTTCTTTCTTGGATTACAATTGAATTATAAATGCAACCCAAGGTAGATTACAAAAACAAATATTTCAAGATGAAGAAGACAACGTCTGCACCATCTTCAGCATCCTCCTCTGCTACTTCTAGTCCTGCTGGACAGAGGACCCTGGATACAGATTACAGCAAGAGGCCAGCTCGATGCAAGCAGAGATTAAAGTGATGATACAAACGGTCCATGAGGATTTGAAAGAACAAATAGGGAGAGGAGAGGAGAAAATAGGGAAAGTAGATAAAGTAGAGAATATTCAACAAATGATGGCGAAAAATGAAGAAGGTATGCAAAAAGTGGATGAGAGGGTAGACCTAACAGAAAAAAGGGTGGGAGAGCTTGATTATAGACTGGCTGACCAAAATAAATAAAAAACAATAATTTTGTTAGAAATGGATTGAGCAGATTGTTATCTGAGATTCCAAAATATGGAAGAAGAAAAAGAGAAAACATAGCGGAGATTATGGCAGATATGTTGGCAGGGGCCTTGGAGGTGACTAAAGAAAAAATGTTGGCTGATATTGATGAAATATTTAGAGTACACACTAGATATGTGATGAGAAACAAATTGCCTAGAGAGATACATGTGAGATTTATTTAAAAAGCCATAAAAACATAAATCCTGCAGAGACCAGAGATGAGCCTTTGAAATATAAAGGGAAAGGAATAACAAATTCCAAGAAGAGTCAGAGATTTGAGAAAGAAATACCAGTTTTTGACAAAGTGTTTAATTAGAAAAGGGGTGAGTTTTAGATGGCTGTTACCAGAGGGAATATTCGTGACATGGCAGGAACAAAGACATAGATTAGATTCAATAGAAAAAGTGGAGCAGTTCTATGATCCTTACTTGAAGAGAGAGTTAGAGAAGAAGAAATCAGACGTCGTGAGGAAACTGCAGAGAAGAGATACAGACAACAAAAAGAAGAGGAAAGTGATCGAGAAGAAAGAGCAATAAGAGAAGGAACAAAACCAAAAAAAAAAAAAACAAGAGAGACAAGAGTGACAAGAGCAACAAAACATTATTATAAATAAACCAATGGAGGAAGAAATAAAGTTAATATCAATCAACATAAAAAGACTGAACTCAGCAATAAAAAGGAAAAGGACTTTCAACAAATTAGAAAAACTAAAACTGGATATAATTTGTTTACAAGAAGTGCATATTAAAAAACAACATAGTAAAGTACTGGACTACCCTAAAATCAGGAAACTATATGCTCCCTTCCAAATCAAAGCAAAAGAGGAGTGGAACTTTATATTGAAGAGAAAATAAATGCAAAACAAATTTTTATGGATGAAGAGGGGAAGATTTTGATGGTGGAGATAATGATGAATTACAGACACATATTCTTAGTGGCAATATATGCACCAAATAATAAAGAGGATTTCTATGATAAACTTTATAAGAAAATAACAGAATTGAAATATGAAAATATATGTATTTTAGGAGACTTCAGTGCAAGAGGTGGAATTGGACTATAAAACTAAAAAAAATAAACAAAAAAACAGGAAAACATTACCCAAAACCTTTTTTTAAATGGCAGAAGAGTTAGCTATTCAGGACGCTTGGAGAGAAACACATTCTAAGAACATTTTATAATAGCTAACATACAATAAATAAACATTGAAACAAGTACTTGGGCAGACCATAATCCAATAAAAGTTATATGGAAAGGACTAAAAAGAGGTCAAGATGGACAATGAATGATTCAATATTGAAAGAAAATGAATTTATTCAATTTATGGAAAAAGAATTGGATTTTTTTCTTCAAAGAAAATAGAAAAGAAGAAATCTCACTACAAAATATGTGGGATACAGCAAAGGCATACATTAGAGGATTAACCAGGGGTGGGATTCTACCGGTTCGCATCTATTCGCTAAAACTGGTTGTTAACATTCTAAGCAGTTCGGAGAACCAGTTGTTAGAAGAAATTACTGGCCTAATCCTATAAGGAAGGCAGGAAGGAAACATTCTGATGTTGCTTACAGAAACTGCCTCTCCGTTAACCCTTATTACATTCTTGGCAAGATTAGACTTCCTGTCTCAGGAACAACTCTGGAGTTTTTTCCCCTCCTTTGCTAGTACTTTGCTTGTGTGGAGTGACCATTCAAAGTTACAATGGCTCTGAAAAAAGTGACTTATGACCATTTTTCACACTTACAACTGTTGCAGCATCTCACAGTCATGAGAGGCCAGGCGAGGAGATGCATGCCTCGATGTGAGTGATATTGAGTTGGCAACGCCCAGCCAATAACATGACTATCAAGCCATGTCCACCCAGCACATGACCACCAAGCCACACCCACCACCTAAGCCATACCCACAGAATCGGTTGTTAAAAAATTTGAATCCCACCGCTCGGATTAACTATAACATATACAGAGAAGAGAAACAGAAAAAAAGAGACAAACACAAAAATTACTAAAGAGAAAGAGTTACATGAAAACCTACAAAAAAGAACATAAAAAATCAAATGAATTTAACAAAGCATAAATTAGACTTAATAAAGAAGAACTAGCACAGAAAATTAAAAGACCTAAGCAAAACTTTTTTGAGAATGCAAACAAGCCAGGAAGATGGCTGGCATACAGATTGAAAAAAAGAGAAATAAAAGAAATGGATTAATCAACTAATAGATGACAAATAACTCTTTATTAAAGAAATGAAGATAAAAAGAAATTAATTCAAAAATATTATGAAAAATTATATGATCAAGAGATAATTCCAGAAGGAAAAGTGAAACAGTACTTAGAAAAAGCAGAACTACCTAAAATACCAGAAAATTTAAAACAACATTAGAAGAAAGGATAATGATGATGGAATTAATAAAAAGACAAAAATGGCAAAATACCAGGTCCAGATGGACTACCAGCAGAACTATATAAAACCTTACAGAATTCTTTTTGTGACATAATGTTGGAAGTATTCAATGAACTATTGATAGAGGTGAAAATACCACATTCATGGATGGAAGCATACATCACTCTCATACTGAAAGAAGGTTTGGACTTACTACAGATAAAAAACTACAGACCAATATCTTTATTGAATGTGGATTATAAAATATTTGCTTCAATAATAGGAGAAAGACTAAAGATAATCTTAAATCAATTTATACATTCAGTCCAAAACAATCTAAGAGACAAATAAAATACAATATGAGAATAATTTTGAACACTTTGGAAGCACATCCAGAAAAGCAAATGGTGTTGATCTTCTTAGATGCGCAGAAGGCATTTGACAACGTGAACTGGAAATTTATGCTAGCGCAATTGAAAGAAATGGATTTTGGGGAGAGGTTTATTAAGATGATTAAGGCGACATATCATAAACAAATCACAAAAGTGATGGTAAATGGAGATATGACTGAAAAGGTTAATATTAAGAAGGGATCAAGACAAGGATGCCCCTGTGGCCATTGCTATTTGTATTGACATTAGAAGTAATAAATAGAAACATTAGACAAGATAGGGAGATAAAGGGCATGGAAATAAATAAGGAAAAATATAAACTACAGGCATTCGCAGATGACTTGGTTTTTATACTAGAGGAACCATTAGAGACGGGACCAGGAATGGGATGCAAATATTTTTACTACTGGTTCTGTGGGTGTGGCTAGGTGGGCATAGCCATGTGACTGGTTGGGCATGGTTTCTTCTTTTTGTGCAGAACCCCCCCCCCCATTTGTTTTTTTGCCTTCTGGGCCTCAGGGAAGCCTCCTGGAAGGCTGTTTTTGCTCCCAGGAGGCTTTCCTGAGGCCCAGAAAACTTATATAAGATGTTTTACAGATGGCATCTTCTGCCAGCAAGACTGGCAAAGATGTTTAAAGATAAATCAGCTAAGTGTTGGAAATGCCATCAGACACTCAGAACATATTCCACATGTGGTGGACATATGTAGAAGCCAAGATATATTGGACAAAAATACATACGTGCTTGGAAAAGATGATAAAGCAACATATACACTTAAAACATATTTTTGTTAGGGATGATACCTGAAGTTATAGCAAAGAAACAACATATTTAATCATTCATGTATTAACTGTAGCTAGAATATATTTGCTCAAAACTGGAAAAGTGAAAAGATTCCAATGAGAGAGAGAGAGAGAGAGAGAGAGAGAGAGAGAGAGAGAAACAGACAGACAGGCAGACAGACAGACAGACAGACAGACAGACAGACAGACAGACAGACATATCATGTATAGTAGTTTAAAATAAGAATGTAATTATTATGAAAAGGAAATTGTTTAACGATAAATATTATTGCACAACATATTTGTACCCAGACAACACACTGTTTAAAGGAAAGATGGAATGTTTGTAAAAATAAAATAAAAATTTTAATTAAAAAAAAAAAGAAATCCAGTTTGACACCCCTGGTCTAGGTTAAAGGTATGACATGTTAAACCACTGAAACCATCCCTGTATCTAACACTTAGTCCTCCAACCTAGGAAATATTTAAAAATTCTTCTGGGTATGACTGCTTCTCTCATAGCCAATTAGGAGGCAGAAGTATAGTGATTAGAGGAAATTTTCAGAGTATCTGAATGTATTGCCTGAGTGGTGCAGTGGCCTTGGAGGTGGAGCTCTCACAATCAGGAGGCTTTGAGTTCGATCCTAGGTAGAGGCAGATATTTCTCTCTCTGGGCACATTGAGAATATATCTGCTGAATATAACTCTGCATTGATGACAGGAAGGGTATCTGGCCAGTAAACACTCAGCTCTGTTCAGTTGCCTATAGTGATTGGCAAAATGTAACTGCTAATCACTAGGATTTAGATTAAATCTTGAGACTGATTTGAAAGACAGTTCATTCTTGAAATGTACTATATGCTGGGGAGAGATTTAGGTTTTAAAAAGTAGGCTAAACATGCTGTTTTCTCTTTGATAGTTGGTAAGAGATTGGTCTTTCTGGGTTATGTGACTCAGTAAGATGAGTCTTCTAATATGAGACACCCCACCCCACCCCATGATTTATTACTGTGAAACAGCAGCTGGCCTTCAAACTCACATAGATTTCATCGAACTTTCCGAAGTCCATGGTTTTGAAGCGATCGATGGGAGGGCGAATGTACTCACAATACGAACTGCTTTTCACCACCTCCAGTTGTCGCACACAAGAGACGTAGGCTAGGCGGGATTGGATTTCTGCCATGTCAGGTACCTGAAAGGGCAAGGTGGGATTGGCCACAGAGAGATATCTGAGGAGATTCCCTTCAGAGCTTCCTTAATCAGCTACCCCTCCTTCTAAATAGCCCCACATAGATTGCACTGCAGTGGTCCAAATGGGAGGTGAGTAAGGCACAAATGACCAGGACCTAGAAATAGGTACAACTGGCATAGAAGATGGATTTGTGCCTCTTGGCTATGGTTTTAACATGATTATGATCCTAGTGAAAGAAAGACAGGATGGTAAGAAGATGTTTCTGGGAAACAATTGGAGAATCTTAGCAGTCATACAGAACTGCTAGGAATATTGGAAGTATTTACCAATGCGACTGAGCTTGAATCTGCAGAACAAACTTAGAAAGCAGGTAAGCCTGTAACCAGCTTTTTGCAATCCTGTGCTATTAAGATATGCTCCTTTACAGGAAACCACTGTATTGTGAATCAAGAGCAGTATTTAATATGTTTAACAATTATGCAGATTTTTAGAACATAATTATTCTAGTTCATAAAAACTAGTTCTAGTTCATAAAAAAGGTATTTAATAAATATAATTATTATGTAATGAAAAGTGTTATCTGATCCACTTAAATGCCATCCTATATATAAAATTTGCTTCTGGAAGGCTTTGAGATTTTGTGTAAGCTTTATTAGATAAGATAAGCTAGCACCATGCAAAAGATGCCAATGGAAGACCCAAAATTAGAGATAACTGGCTCTAATTCAAGAGACCCAAGCAGATGTGCCAGAACAAGCCAAAGGTGGTTTATTTTCACATGCACTACTCTCACAAAATCTCTAGTATACATGCAGTGACATTTTACACAGTGGTCTCAGCAAATTAAAATAGAGATTGAGAAACATTGTTGCTTGAATGCTTAGAAAATGCAACAGAAACCATTCCTTGAAAAGAATTCACCCAGCTGGTATCACTTACACATCCAAGCAGAAATTTCCACCCACAAGCTAAAGGCTGAGAGAGACTCACCTTGACTTTCTCAGCCCAAGGGTTGAGACGTTTCCACAGCAACCACCAACCTGACAGACTATCCCCATAGTTGCAGAGGTCAGTCTCATCCTGGCTTCCCACATCAATGGCAATGACTGTCTTGGCACCCATGTTACGGGCAATGTCAGCTACATTTGAGTGGGGAGAAAGAGGGAAATGTTTCAGGGGAAAGGCAATGTGAAGAGACAAAAGCTGAGAATGTATCACCACCACCACCAGAACCACCACCAAATCAGAGAGTTGGGGAGAGCATTCTTTAATGTTATAGAAGCTAATTCCCTCTGACCAGTTTTCCTTTCTCTGAATAAACATCAATCAATTGGGCCTCCTTTGTGGGAAAAGGGGTTTGTCATCATAAACATACTGTCTTTGCCCTGCTGAAAACTTTGGAATAGCAACCCCATAATTAGCTATAACTGGTCCTGGAAGGGACAGCATTTCCCTTTGTATTCATTTCTGGAAAAAGGTCTAGATAGAAGGAAGGACAACTTGAATAATTTAGTGTCATTCAATAAAGCAACATAAAGCAGCTGACTTATGTTTTTGGTAGTGGACAAACATTTACAGAAATTACTGTGCACTATATAGATAGCTTTTCCTAGTCTTACACTTTATTTTTATAAGCTGTTAAGAGCCAAAGAATAACAGAAACGTGGGGGAGAAATCCTGCTGCTTTAGCTTTCTCTAACGTGGAGCCTTTCAAACATGCCAACATAGCCTTTAATTGGGGCTAAAATGCTAAATACCTGGAGGACAGCATGTTGGAAAATGCTATGGTAGTTAACTGCTCATTCAATTGCCGTATATTAAATACCATAGTTTTACCAGCTCTTTTAGCCAGCCTCTATTATCTGTAGCTTCCCATCTGAAACTTGTATGTGGTTTAAAATGGCATATACTCTTTGGCTTGTGGAATGTATAAGTGCAAGTACCTTCAGTAAAACTGAACTAAGTGGCCTTTTATTAATATCCCATATACAGGGAGGGGGGGAAGATAATGGTAAAAATATGAAGTAATGCCTCCTTGCATTTTCAGAGTTAACAAGCAGATAAGCAGAGGAAGAGGTTTAATACTCTTCATACTACTTGTACAGTTACAAAAATATAGCAAAGAATATACAATATGGTCAATTTACAAAATGCTTCATGCTCAAAGCCACACAAAACATGCTTGCTGGAATGGACAATATGGCAAATACACAACTATTATTTTTCAGAAAACCAAGCAGTATGAGAAACATTTGGTAAAGCCAGGTCAGTTTTGTTAAATTATAGCCTCAGAGGGCCTTTTCCAGGAAAAAAAAAAACTAGGAATGCCCAACTAGGAATGGTGTTGAGAAATTGGTGAGTGAAACAGACTTAGAAAAATTTACAAAAATAAGCGAACATCTAGAAAGCAAGTCACTTTAGAAGAATCTTGTCAAAGAAATAAGTAAGCTTAGCTCAAGGAAGCCAAAATTAAAAAGAAAAACACTAGCATATACTGATATTCCATGGACATTTCAGTGAATGCATTTGTTTATTTGTTCCCATAAGTACAGAAACAAGAAAGCACATATTTAAACCTAAGAGAAACACCAGAAAAAGAAGAATCTGCAACAAAGCTAACATATAAAGACATGACAAATAACATAACTAGGATGCTTAAGAAACAATTCCATGGAAGAAAAAAGTGGGTTTATGATTGGTTATCTAAAACTGTGAATTCTGAATTTTACATACTTGCAGGGCAAGTGCTGTGCAAAATGGGACAAAGCTCCATAAAAAGTCATCTGAAATAAAACCTTGGGAGGAAATGTGGGGATTATAGTTTGGTGAATATTCAGAACCAAACTAAGAACCATGCAGGAGTTTCCCAGGGTCTTTATTTCATAAAAAGTAATCACACTTGGGAAGGGAGTCTGGGGCATGAGGGAAGGTCTACTCTATATCCAAATGCAAATTCTGTATTCCCAGGGGGAATACAGAATAACAAAGTTGAAAAGGATATTTGAGGTCTTCTAGTCAACCCCCTGCTCAAGCAGAAGACCCTATGCCATTTCAGATAAATGGGGTGAAATATACAGTGGCTTATATGATGTGTGATGTTTTCCATCTACAGCCAAGAACAAATCATGGGGGAGGAAAGAAATTTCCATCAGGGCAGTAATATAAACAATATTAATCCCCTCTTGCTCACACAGTGTGGGATGGCTCTCAATGAAAGCCCAACATCTCAGATTCTTGCAATTTAAGCCTAAGTTTGTTTTGTAAGCATTTAAAAATAGTGCTGAAGGATACCCTAAAAATGTTTTCCTTACTCCAAGTACTACTGCCTTAGCGCAATTTTCATCTCTTACCCCACCGTTTAATGGCCTCTATTGGAGATTTTTGATCAACCACATCTTATCTGGTTGCATGATAACAAGAGAGATGAGAACAACTCTCTCCCAGTCTGGTGAGCAATGCCAATCTCATTGGACCTTGTACTGGAATCTATCAAGAGAGCCAAAATATCTTCTATAGATCTTTTCTTCTTTTGAACTTCTCCCTCTAGTGAGCAGCAGCCCAAATTATAGGTGGCCAAATATTTCTGACACTGTACTTGTAAGCACAGCTCAGTGGTACCTTCAATGGGAATCAGAACATCTGATCCTTAAAATTAAGGCAATCTCAGCCTGCTCTCTGGCAACTACTACTTCCACAGCATGCATCAAGGAAACTGCATGGCAATACAACTGAATCAACCCCTTCACTCCAATTCAGGTTTTCCTAGTAGGATGTCCCAAATGGAAGATGCATTCTCCAAGATGCATGATTTGGTTCTGGCTTTCATGATTTCTTCATTTGCTGTTTTTTCCTAGTTCAGGTGAAAAAATTAGGCTTTAGTATGGTGGTGGTGATGGTGGTAGATGGTGGTTACTCATGCTTTTTAAAAATTTGGATTGCATTTTATCTAAGTTTTCTTATATAGATTTGTTATTTAAGCTATCAGTGTTTCAAACACAGTGAAAATCTATTCTGAGAAGCTTTGAACATGCTTCCAAAGATGTCTTTTTTCAAGAGGCAACTGGACTTCCTTGTTTTTCTTCTTCAGCTCCAATTGGATGGTGGGGAATAGAAAGATTTATACTCCTTGCAGACAGCTGGTCATTTGCATTCTTTTAGAGTTGTTGAGGCCACCTGGAGGTTTATCTGTGTCGTCAGGGTCACTGAGTAGTGCAAATGGGTATGGAGTATAAATCCTTTCATTCCCCATCATCCAGACAGAGCTGAAGAAGCTTTTTGGACGAGAAGCAAAACGTGGAGTCTTCTTGGAACTTTTGAAAGAACGGTGTTCAAACCAGCGGGCCATAGTGAGTGTGTGCAGATCTGTATATTGGGGACACAAAACAACCACTTCATGGCATAACATAGGAGAACAAACCCATCAGGACTAGATTCAGCAGTTCATCTGCATTTAAAAGACAAAATCCACTCTTTTGAAGACAGCAAAGTCCACATTTTGGACAGAGAGGACCGCTGGTTTGAAAGAGGAGTCAAAGATGCCATTTATGTCAAAATTGAACAGCCCACTCTCAACAGAAGGGGAGGGATACAACATCACCTATCTCTAGTGTACAACACAGTCCTTTCAACAGTTCCAAGAAGTTCCAGGCCCATTTGCACCATGCAGGTGACCCTGACAGCACACATACCTCAGGTGACCTCAACGACTCTCTAAAAGAATGCAAATGACCTGCTGTCTGCAAGGAGTATAAATCCTTCCATTCCCCACCATCCAGTCAGAGCTGAAGAAGTTTCTTGGATGAGAAGCAAAACAAGAAAATCCAGAAAGTCCAATTGACTCTTGAAAAAAGCACCTTTGGGACAACCATAATCTGGATGACTGAGAATCTGCATAGACATTTGAATCCCCTTCTTTGTGGCTAGACAGCTCCAGATGGGCTCTTGCTACATAGCCTTAGAAGTGTCTTTTCTCCATATGGACATTTTCAAGTCCAGGTTAGAGACCAGCAGGGAATGGAGTCCAGACAGATGTAGCCTACATTCCTTGAGAGGATAACAGGTTTCACTTGTAGTATCCTAGGTGCAATATATTCTTTCTTACTAACTCTTGCCCTCCTTTGCCACAGGTGTCTTTAACATTATGGATTTTTATCACCTGGAGAAGCAAACAGCTCCTGCCAGCACACAAAGACAGTTTGCATGAGATCTGAGAAGGTAAGCTGGCAGCGACCAGAACCTTCATAGAAGACTAGGATTTCAATGGCTCCTTAAGCCAACCCCTCCCTCTCTTCACCAGGATATTTGCTTGGTATTTACAGCAGAAGATAAGAGAGCTTCAGGGTAGAAAAATGGAAGCCAGCCCCAGACCAGTCAGGCTTCACAAGCCATCCTTCTCCTCCAGCAGATGGCTGTCCTGTTTTCTTCAAGACTGCCCAATACTTGCCTGGAAGGTTGTTGATGTAGCCGCCATCCATCAGTAAATTGCCGTCCTTGGGGTCACAGAGTGGCGGTAGGTACCCGGAAAGGGTCATGCTAGCTCGCACATACCGCCACAGTGAGCCTAACCATGTGGGAACAAATGCAATCAGAAGAACAGAGAGACACCCAGAGCAGCAATGAACCCTTCAGAGAGGGATGGAGAGAGGTGCAGCCCAGCTTCAGCCCAGCTGCTCAGGCAGGAAAATTCTGCACAGCACTTTATCAAGCAGCCAAGCAATATGCAGCCGTCAGATTCATCACCCTGAGCCCACATGTGGCCAGGTAGCCCGCTAAACTTCCAAATTTACCTGGGAGCCATGCAAGGCAATGCTTTGCATGTACTACCTGACAACCCAGTTTCTTGTGCCATGCAGCATTGTTGGCCTGAGCAAAATGTGGCCGTGGGCAGAATCCAGGCTTGCTACCCCAAGCTTGTCATGCCCAGCCCTAGCAAAAGAAGGATGATAGTGGTTCAGAGGGAGGAAGCCATGTCAATTGACTGCCTCCATCCCTCTGACCCACCTGCATCCCCAATGTCCACCAGCCAAGGTAGTGAGGCAAATGCAATGCTGACCTGGGACATTGTTAACATAGCAGCCATCCACAAGCAAGTGACTGTCCTTGGGGTCGCAGAGAGGAGGCAAATAGGGAGTGTAAGATGCACTGGCCCGGACGTAGTGCCACACGCTGCCTGCCAGATGAAGATGGAAATACAATCAAAGGGAAGGTGGGAGAGGAGGAAAAGGAAGGGAGCACAGGACAGGAAGTGACATCATGAGAGAAGCTTCAGAAAGACAAAATGTACCTGGGACAAAAGGGGATTTCTGGAAGGCGTTCCTCAACAACAACTTAGCACCATCTTCTTGCCCAATTTAAATTCCCACTTCTCACAATGCTCTGGCTTTCTCCTTTTAACTAATGTTCCTTTCACTTCCTGTAGGTGAATGTACCATTTATAATGTTTACTGATGAGAGCCGTAGTTGTCATGGACAACTCCATAGTCATGAGTAGACAACAGTTCCCGGCCCCTGTGACATCACATGGATTAATTTGCCCTTGGCAAGTCATTTTTCTCTCTTACTGCTCCCAGCCACTGGCCCGAGGCACTCAAAGACCAGAACTTGCTACAACAGGGGTCCTCAACCACCGGGCCGCGGACCGGTACCAGTCCGTGGAGCACTCTGTACCGGGCCGCAAAGAAAAAAAAAATGGCGGCTTTCTTCGCCTTCGGTGAATGCTGCTGGGATTGGGGATCAAGGACACAAATGAGAGAAGGGGAGGGAGGAAGCAACCAAAGCCTGTCCTGCTGTCTGGCTCAGCGGCTTCGGTTTCCTCCCGCCTCGTTCCTCTCTCAGTCGCTCTCTCTCTGCTCCACCAGCCCAGGAAGAAACTGCTTCAAAGAAGCCGGGGGTGGTGGCTTTTCCTGTCGCCACAGCACCTCCGAAGCGCCCGTTCACCCCCACCCCGCCCGCCCGCGCGCAGTTCAATCCACAGTGCTCCGTTCTGCCTGTCTGCCTGCCTTCTTTGTTTCTGGTGAGAATAATAACTATTCGCCTCTTTTTATCAGCCAAAGCTGCTCCGAAACGAAGAAGGCAGGCAGGCAGGCAGAACGGAGCACTGTGGATTGAACCGCGCTCGGGCGGGCGGGTGGGGTGGGGTAAACGGGCGCTTCGGAGGAGCTGCGGCGACAGGAAAAGCCACCACCCCCGCTTCTTTGAAGCAGTTTCTTCCTGGGCTGGTGGAGCAGCGAGAGAGCGACTGAGAGAGGAACGAGGCAGACACCTGAGGGAGGGAGGAGACACCTGAGGGATGGGGCTGAGGGAGGCAGGGCCGAGGCGCTCCCTGAACTTGGTGGTTTGCTGGCAGATGTTTTATTACCCGACTAGGTAACAACATCGGATGTTACCTAGTCAGGTAATGAAACGTCTGCAAGCAAACCACCAAACTCGGATTCTTCTCCCCCCTCCCCCGGTCCTTGAAAAAGTGTTTGTGCTTGAAACTGGTCCCTGGTACAAAAAAGGTTGGGGACCACTGTGCTACAAGACTCAAATCAAGGGAGTCCAGTTTTATGGGGATGAGGAAAATCCCTTCTTATGGACAAGCATATAAAACAGAAACACAAGCATGAACAATATAGAAAAACAGCTCCAGATAAATGGTTCTACAATCGATCAAGAATAAGAAGCCATACTTCAAAACAGGAGGCAGGACTCTCTGATCACAGGGAAGCCAGATTGCCCTGCCTATGAAATGGTCATAGAGGTGTACCTGGATAAAAAGTAATGCCAAACCTAAGAAATCCTGCTGATTGAAAGGAATGGGAACTATACACAACACAAGTAGCACAACAATTCACTTGCAAAAAAGAAAGTAAGTATTTTTTTTGAAGGTTGCAGCCAGCAAATCTTGCCAGAGACTGAAAATTGCACCTACCTGACCTAACTTGCTATCCAACCACCAGGTATGAGAAGAGAAGCACTTTTGTCCCCAAAGGGAAAGACACCAGGAACTATTTCTCACTTAAATACTGCTCCATGGAAACCCAGCTCTTCTAAGGTAGGCCATTCTGTGTTTCATCTCAAGGACCTCTCACTTGCAGGTGAAGACCATTGGCACTGAAGCTCCTCCACTTTAACCTGAAAGATCTGATTTCTTACATGCATAGGCCTTCCCCCACCTTACAATTTGGCAACCTCAACTCTGCCTACCTACTGGAGACAGAAGAGAAAGTGTTAGCTCTGTTAGGAAGGGAAGGAAAGTGGACAGAGAAGGATAAGAGCCAGGCAGTTACAGCCTCTCCAGCCCCTGCCCTGAAGGTAGGCATGGCTGCCAACAATGTCCCAGGTGAGATCTGATGCTTGCTGTAGCCAGGGGAGGCCAGAAGGGTGCCACAAAAACCTCCCACCTCCCTCCACATACAATCCATCCATCTCTGAAGCTGATTTCAAATTCCACTCTTTCATTAGGTTTTACTGGCGACAATTCTTCCCACTCCCTCCTCCCAAAATAAAGAGTGTTTGAATAACTAGCAACCCCCAGTTTCTCTAGAAGAGCAGAATTGGGAAATTTGATGCAGTAGCCAGGCTGCTCCAATAAATAAAAGGAACAGAACAAATGTGGAACAGTTAGTAGGTTTAGTGAACAGTAGCAATGTTACCAAGGAAAAGCAGATTCAAAGCTAGCCAAGATTATTACATAGAGACATGGCAAGTGGCTCAAAGAAGCCATAGATTGTAGGAGTTCTTTCCACTCTCCATTTTGCCTTTTAAACAAAAGAATGGAATCTACTAGGCTTAAGGCTAACATCATGATGCACCCAAGCAAGCTACAGATCTTCTCACATAATGTTCTCCATCCCTATTTAGTTCTAGAGGAGGAGAAGATAGAAATGGTCTTCTCAAGCTACACCAATGATCATACTAATAGACAAATAGCACTACTATATTCTACCTCTATATGTAGGCTTCAGGCAAATTCCTATTCCCTCCCCAATAGCATCATGTTCCCTGAACTTGCTGGAAAAAAGGTGACCTTCCTCTAATGAAGGGTTCTTCAAACATGTGCTGTCCCAAGCAAGCCCTGCCAAGATCTTTTGAGAGTTTTAATATCTATCCAAATGGAAATACTCATTTCAGACAGTGAAAATTACTGCTAGACATGAACATACGGCAATTCCCAGCAAACTACTTGACACAACTCTCCTCAGCATGAAGCTACAAAAGTGCCAGTATTGTTTTGGGAGGACACTTCAGGGTTCAGGTAGAGGCATAAATCTGTTTAGCATCTGGGCATTTTGTCTGCACTTTCTGAACCTTAAAAAAATCAGAGGCCACAAAATAGATGTGGGTGGAGTTCTTGTGGCCTTGGGAGCACTTGGTGCACACACCTGTCCTCTGATATTTTGTAATTCACTTCCTTCTGGCTTCCCTGGCTCCTCCTGAAGTTCAGGAGAAAGCGGGAGATGAAATGCATGTTGAATTACTAATCAGTCATGACTGCTGTGCTGGAGGAAAGATACACTTACCATCTTTATGCACACGCATGGCAGAAGCTGTGATGTCTGTTGTCACATTAAAATATGGGAGCCACAGATCCTTCAGTTGACAAAGTGGAAAAGAATGAAAATCACATGGAAGGTCACAGTAAGTGAGAGAGAGAAAAGTTACAAAGATTTCTACATTTACTGTACCCTGAATATATGCAAATCTATTAACCCAAATTCTGCAGTTTACTGCAACTTATTCGATCAATAAAGAGAAATTGTGCAAGCAGCCCAATTTATGTGTGTTCTGGCCACTACAGGACCAAAATCTGGACCAAAATTAACACTGGCATTTTATTTATCCCAGGCTTTGGAAACACCTACTATGGTATTAGGTGAAAACCTTTCAGAATGATGGGTTTTGTGCAGCAAGTGGTCTTAGATGGAAAAGACCTTCAGCACTTTGTAGCTCATTCTTGTGTTGCTGATAAAAGAATACCTCAATCTGTTTATCCTGGAACACCTTGTGAATACTGGTGTTGAAGGCAGAGCCAGAGAACATGGAGGTGATGGGGTAGGTGAGATCCAACACAGTCGCAAACACTGAATTCATACTCTGTAGAAAGGATAAATGAGGGCATAAGGCAGGAAACAAGCCATGAAAGATCCAAGACTGCTGCATCATGATCTTTCTGGGAACCAGGGGAAGAATAAAAACAGCGATCTTGGTTAGAGAGAAAGCAATTCCTTTCCAAGTGGCCTGAACAAATGCGATATGGACCACACCAAAGAAGAAAGGGGGGCATTCATTGTAATAAAAATAAAACAGAAATGAGAGGTGATTAGAGAGTACTGGATGTGATGTATCTGCATACATTAGAATACCTGTAATTAAATCACTTATTTAAAAAAACTGATTTCAACCTATGTTGGATTAATATGTTGAAGCAAAAGGACTACTTATCTATATTCCTTCAGCTGTAAAAAATTGACTTGACCCTAAAAAGTCTGGAGATCATGGTGCATTTCTTCTGCAGGAGCTCCAAAACTCCAATATATGCTGAATCCTTCAGCCAAAACAGGTAATTCATGGCTTCATTCTGAACAATCCCTTTTTGTTGGATATGGAGCATCCTGAGATGCTGCACTGTAATTTAGTGGTGAATAGCTGAAACATGGGGAATGCGATTTTTTGTGCATTGATGCATTAGGCCTCCCATCAACATTACCTCTATTTCACTTCGTCCCCGACTGGAAACAGCTGCTGAAAATTCTGTACCTCTAAATGATAAGATGGCATTTTATAACACTGTCTGCATTCCTCAGCCACTGAAACACTTCTGCATAAAACAATCCCTCTTTTAAAACTATCTATGGCTTTCTGACACTTAGGGAGGCTAAGCCGGCAAAATAATAATAATAAAGACAGCTACTCTGCCATCTCACTTAACTTCCTTTATCTAGTCTGTGACGTTTCAGTTTCCATGCACCATACTCCAGACTGAAATTGCTGTAAAGAACTTCACAACCTTTTCTCACAGCTGCCAAAGGTTGGGCTCGTGTATTGTAGTAAAGAAACAGTGCAAATCTACCCTTATCTATTCAGAAGGAAGTTTGGGTGAGATCACTGGGATATAAACCCATTCAAGTATTTAGAGGACTATAGCTTCAATAGCACACCTTCTCTCTTTGCTGTTTCTCTCAGCACTGCTGTTTCCCTGCCTACTTTCCTTCTAGACTTGAATACTTGCTCACCTTTGCCCACTCTCTGGCCCGCTGCTTTGTGCGCACTGCACTCCTCTCCTCTGCATAAAGAGCCCCTATGAAGGAGCCAATTGAGGTGCCGCCAATCAGATCGATAGGGAGACTAGCTTCCTCCATGGCTTTGATCACTCCAATGTGAGAACAACCCCTGTGGGGAAGAGAAAGGAACATGCTTGAAGCAAATCTGCCTCCCAATGTACCTTTGGTGGTTGTCACCAAGTCATGAGAACAAGGCTGAATCTTTCATGCCTCTACCGTTCGGGAGGAGCCAAAGGTGGGAATGGTTAAAAAAGTAGGTGATAGTAGTAGTCAACATTGGTAGGCTAGTAGTGCTAGTCAAATGTGTATGCTTCCATGTTAAGGAGCATAGACCTCCCGACGTCTCTAAAATCCAGATGGGGAGAACAGTGGGATCCAGAAGAATTATTCCATGGTGGGGAAAAAGTCACATCCTTCTTGCCCGTAAGCACTAGACTTTTTCCCTTCAACCAAAAAGAATGAACTTCTGAAAGCTAGGTACTTCAAAAGGAATTCTTTCTTGAAAGGAATAATCCAGATACTAGTCAAAGCAGAGTCTAAGATACCCTCAGGCATTCAGGGACAGATAAAGGGTTAGAACCCCTCCCCTTATTCTGATGTGGATTTAGCCAACCAAAGAAACAACATGTTAATCCCCCTCCCCTTTTCTGGGAACGTATCTTGGAAAAGTTTCTCAGGCAGTTCCTTTCAGAGCTGGAATTTTTATGGTCTCTTCTCCTCTTGCTATCTCTCCAAGAGGTGACAAGGTTCCAGGCATCTGGCTCCAGTCATATATCATGTGCAAGTTATACAGATTCAATACAAGGCTTAAGATATTCAGGTTACATCAAAAAGGATTACTTGTACCAACTCCTCCCCCCTTCTTCTTCCATTGAAGAATGGCAGATACACGGATCTGACATTGCCTTTGGGAGATGCAAATTCCCTAGTTTTGATAACATTGTTTACCCTAACTGGTTTGGGTAAAAATAATAAATATGGTATCATGGTTTGTTAGTTAAAGTGTGTGTAACTTTAACAGCAAGAATATAATTAAGGGTGTGGTTGTAAAAGCACTATATAAGAAGCGAGGCAATTGCAGCTCACTCTCTCTGGCTTGAAGATCCCTAATTACTGGATGGATTGATGACTGCGTTCTTGGTGGAACGGGGAGAGAAAAAGGAGTGTTGATTTTTCTCAACGGAGAGAAGATAAAGATTGGACTGATTTATTGTAAGTGAACTGACATTGGCTATTCAACACGGACTTTGCAAATAGAGTATCCCCGACAAGACTTGACTGAAATTGATACATGACTAATGGACCGTTTATTTTGACTATGCTATAATTCTTAAATGGAATAAACTATATTTTTGGTAGCACAAGCGTATCTGTATTTTTACTGCGTGTTAACTAGAAAGCTTATCTCACACATTTACCTGTCTTCCTATCTGACTTCGCTGCACGTTCTGTTTAGTTTGTTTTCCTTAACACCCGTTGGGGAATCCAGGCTTAACACATTGTTACCCTGAAAGTTTTCCTGGCCCTCTTGATACCAAGCAAACATTTCCTAATTCTTTCGGGCATATTACCTGGCTCCACCACCACCCAGAACCAGAGCAATGGTATTGCCTGTAAGGACTCGTGCCAGACGAGAGAAGTCACTGTGACGATCTGCATTCTTTTCAAAGACTTTCCCATACATCTCTCTCTGTAGTAAAGGATGGGGAAGGAGAGAAGGAGTAAGAATATTATCACCAGCTCAAAAAAAGTGAGACACACAGAATAGAATAGAATACCTTTATTGTCATTGCATTCAACGAATACAATGAAATTTGAAAGCTACTCCAGCAGAGTGCCCCAAACACCACATCACAATCACACTACACAGTATTTAAAAATTAAATTAAAATAAATTAAAATTAAAATTAATTAAAATAATAATAATAATAATAATAATAATAATAATAATAATAATAATAATAATAATAATAAGTCGTCTAAAACATTCAGTAAGTTAAATAGTTTAAAAATGCCACTACATACATAGGACTAAATCACAAATGCACTGTTTGATTCAAGACAATTATTGCCTTGGAAAAGAAACTGTTTCTCAGTCTATTAGTCCTCATTTTAAGACACCTATAACGTCTCCCTGATGGTAACTGTTCGAAATATGAATGACCAGGATGAGAACGGTCTGTGGAGATTTTTAGTGCTCTAGAGAGGAATCTGGTCTTCGCAATCTCTTCCAAAAAAGAAAGAGAGCAGCTGATGATTTGTTGTGCTGTGTTTATAGCTCTCTGGAGCAGGCGTCGCCAACCATTTGGACCTCAGGGACCACCAAACTCATAATTTTAGATCCCAGGGACCACTAACTGGTTCTGTGGGCATGGCCTAATTTGTGGGTGTGTCTTGGTGGTCATGTGACTGGCTGGGCATGGCTTGTATGTAAATATTATAAAAATTTATATAAATATTGAATTTTTTTACTTTAAAAAAGAGCAACTTTTACCCAAAATCAGGCAAAGCAGGCAGGCAGATTGAGTTGCTCAGAGAATCACAGATTCATTCAGAGATCTATCTATCTGCCATTGGCTAGCTCAGTCTGTCACATACAATTTGCTTGCAAGCAAACTCACAAAATTAACTCACAACACACCATGCATGTAAATATTGATTTTTTTTATAAAAAACAACTTTTATCCAAAATCAGGCAAAGCCGGCAGACTGAGTTGCTCACAGAATCATTCAGTGATCTATCTCTCTGCCATCGGCTAGCTCAGTCTCTCAAATTTGCTTGCCGTGAGTCTGCACTGAATTTGCTTGCAAGCAAACCTTCAGTCCTAAGGGAGGTTTGGCTGTGTTGAGCCGAAGATCTAAAGACGAGCTAGAAAGCAAGAAATCCAACCATTTCCTGCTTCCTAGCTAATCTAAATCTCCCAGCATAGCAGAACAGATGATGGTCGGAAAAATAGCAATTTAGCAGGCAAGTTTACCAGATAAGGAGTGAGTGGGCGGGGAGGGTTACCGTGGGCCATGTGGGCGGCGCAGCCTTGTGTTTCTGCACAGACTGGATTAATTGCTTTATGGGGTTCCTCTGGGGGTGAGATTTCTCTGCGGCCCATCAAAATTTTCTCACGGCCCACCAGTGGGCTGCAGCCCACCGGTTGGCGACTGCTGCTCTGGAGCATCTTCTTATCCACTACAGAGCATCCAGCATACCACACCGTTACAAAGTATGCCAAAATGCTCTCGATGGTACAACAGTAAAAAGTAACCAGCAACTTCTCACCCAGACCACTCTTTTTCAGCAGCCTCAGAAAATGAGGCATTGTTGGGCCTTCTTTCCAGTGGCCATAGTGTGGACGACCAGGTAAGGTTGTTGGAAATATGAGTTCCTAGAAATTTAAAACTATGAACTATTTCCACACAATCTCCATTGATATATATGGGGAGGCTCTGCTTTGCATCTTCTGAAGTCTACAATCAATTTTTTGGTCTTTTTGATGTTCAGGGTGAGGTTATGACTCTTGCACCACAAGACCAGTCTGAGAACCTCTGACCTATAGACCGTCTCGTCTCCTCCTGATATGAGTCCCGCCAACGTGGTGTCGTCTGCAAATCTTATTATAGAGTTAGTGGGACAAGAGGGAGTGCAGTCGGAGGTGTAGAATGAATACAAACGGGGGCTGAGCACACAGCCCTGTGGAGAGCCAGTGCTGAGAGCAAGAGTGGAGGAGAAATAGCTGCCAATCTTAACAGTTTGGAAAGAAAGTTCAATAGCAGTTATGAGAGGAGAGGCCCATTTCCAGCAACTTCTTAATCAGTATATCATATATATCTATATATCTATATGACATCTATATCTATCTATCTATCTATCTATCTATCTATCTATCTATCTATCTATCTATCTAATATCTATATATATATCTGCCCATTATACCAACATCAACTCCATCAACCAATCAAGAGGCAGCAGCGCAGCCAACCAGCCCAGCACACCAGCCCCCCCACCAGTATTTATAGAGAGACGGCAGCTCCGATCACACACTGCTTGCACTGGCACGAAGCCGAAAGCACCAGCCTGAGGATGGCAAGTGGGACCTCGCCGAAACGTCGCCAAGATACTCTTAATCTTACACGGGAAAAGACCCGAACACACCTAGACCTACATACCTGTACCCGTGAAAATCTACGAAAACAAATATCGTACCTTTACGGGGAGGAAACCTTCCGGCTAACCAGGACCTACGAGAAACTCGAAGTCCGAAGAGCCACCATCTTGTGTGATCTCACATTCCTATGTAATTGCCGAGACAAAAATGTGATCCCCACATGCTTCCAACTCAAATTCCATTCCAAAACTTCAGCCACTGAAAGGATCCTGAAGAGAACGGAATTAGCCCTAATCAGAAATGAACTCCACAAGAAAAGATTCCTACTAGACCAAACCAACAGAGACCTACTCACACTCCATCTCAAACTCAGCAACAAAATCCACCCAACACTCTGGGACAAATCCAAACAACTAGCCTTCTGGAGAGCTGAAACAGAAACAGAAACCTCCCACAAGACAGACACACACACCAGGAAACTCCACAGACTAGAGAAACGCCAGAAACCCAACCCTTCCCCACAACAACACATGAAACAAACAGTACACAACGTATCAGACAGAACCCTCACCATAGCAGAAACCAATGTCCTTCCAAAGGATTCAACTTTGCAATCGCCCCCAAACACATCCCCACTGGAAACATTATATTCGGAGTTGAAGCTAGCCTAACCAAAATCAACCCAGATGCAGCCAACAAAATCAGACTTGAAGTCACCAATGTCATCTGCTCCAGCAACCCACCCAGAAGCAACCTACACAGAGAAGAACAAAAAGCACTCACCAACCTGAGGAAAGACATCAACATCATCATTCTCCCAGCAGACAAAGGCAACACCACAGTCGTAATGAACACATTGGATTGCCACTCCAAACTATCCAACCTACTTCAAGACCCCGCTTACAAACCTCTGAATACTGACCCCACCACCTATCTAGAAAAAACCACCAAATCTAAAATAAAAGCGTCTCCCATCAGTGAAGAGATCCAGCAGAGAATCATCCCCAGAGAAAAATCATCCAGATGCCCTAAGCCTCCCCATCCAGATGCCTCCCCAAGATACACAAAGAAGGAATACCACTCAGACCCATAGTCAGCTCCATAGGCTCACCTCTACAGAATCTTGCCAAATTTCTCGCAAAACAACTCCAGCCCTACACAGAATCCATCACCTCACACGTTCAAAACTCCTTCCACTTCATAGAAACAATAAAGAAACAAAACCTACAACCCAGCAACCTCCTCGTGAGCTTCGATGTCATATCCCTCTTCACCCAAGTACCCATCAAAGAAGCCTTGACAGCCATCCAAAACAAATACAACCCCCACCAAACACATCCTAGATCTGACCAACCACTGCCTAACCAACACATACTTCATCCACAATGGACAAAGATACA